>NC_052024.1:21620740-21708240 GCF_015832195.1 Motacilla alba alba
TGCTGTAATTTAATACAATCAGTTTTACATCATTTCAGTTTAGCTAGGCAAGAAGAGGCTTAGGAAGAGCAGAAAGAGGTTTAATCACACATGGTTTTCAAACTAGCAGATGCAAGTGTCATGTTATTCAGTAGACAGAGCTAGAACTGGACAAATGCAGATTAGAAATGAGGTTTAGATTCTAAGTAGTGAAGGTGTTTAACCAGTGAAACTATTTACTGAGAGCTGGGTGGGTTTCAACATCAGTGGAATTCCTTTGTCTTAATTAAGGTTGGCTGTTTTTCTAAAAAGATATGAGCTAATCCAAACAGGAATTAATTTAGGGAATTCCTGTAGCCTGTGCTGTACAGGGATAGCAAACCAGACCACTCTTCCTGGTTTTATAATCTGTGCACCCAGTTAAAGCAGTGCAGTTTCATATGGAGACATAAGCTCAAGGCTGGGATCACAGGAATGCACTTAAAAACGAAATGGTCATTAAAAAACCCAGGTTCAGCTCCCACAACGCAGAACCAACATCTGGCACAAAGTGTTTTCCATCCTCAGCACTGCTTACCTGGATCACAGGCACCCTCACAAGTGCCCAGCTCTGAGGGCAAAGGCAATGATGGGTTTTTCAAGGATTGGAAGGAGGAACAGGGTGTAGGAGCTGGGGTTTGGGTACAGAGAGCAGGGTCTGGGCTCAGTGGTTTGATCACTACTCTGGCATGGATTTCCAGTGGGTTTCTGCCATGTTCCTGTGCCACAGGTTGCTGCTGCTGTTCTTAACACCCAGCCAAGACCAGTAGAGATCATGATATAGATCAGTAAGCATCAGGAAGCACCTCCAGGACCCCTTTGCTGCAGGATCTGCTGGAGGGAGGTGTTTGCTGGCAGAGAAGCAGCAAGGTGGGGAAGGGGATGGAGAAGCTAAGGAGAAGTGGGTGTTGTTGTCCCCAGGACTCTGTCTCTTTGCAGTGCCATTTTAAATAAAAAAAATCAAAATTCTCAGGGTATAAAGAAACCCTGTCTGATCACTCATTGACTTTCTGCTCCCTCCCTTTTGTTTGCATTTCCAGGCTGTGCCGAGGCATTGCCTTCTCCAGTGCTGCTGGAAGAAAGGGCAGCCACGGATACGTGTGGGAGGAGGGAAGCTAGCCTGCAATGAATATTGTATTTGGTGCTAAATATGTAACAAAGAGAAAGAAATGTGAGTTAATCCAGCAATAAGAGTTGGGAAGTGAAATACAATTCGTTTTATTTCAGGGTTTAATGCTGTGGTCTGTTTCAGTGAAGCATTATCTTTTAAACTGGGATATACACAACGACATAACCCCCACTACCTTGAGGGAATGTCAGAGTTTGATCTCCGAATAAAGGAAATTCAGAGTTAAGGCTGAAATGTACCACATGGCCTCCAAGTCCCAGGAACAACAGGAGGCAAGGAAGTAGCTAAAGCTATGGGCTGCACTTTAAAATGAATCCAGCAACTACCAAGCCGCCAGCGCTCGTTGCAGATCCACAGCACGGCTTGAGCTGGGATTTGTATTGGCTAGAGAGAGATCCGGGATGATCTTGAGTCTTTTTGGAAATCTTGCTGGTCTGTGATGAGCATGAGAGTTTTATGGTGGAAGGATTACAGTTCTGGGCTTAATTTATGCAACAGAAGCACTCTTGTCTCCTTTGACACCGATAGCTTTTGTTTAGAAAATCTTATTATTGGAGCAAAATTTTGGTTCAGAAAAGAAATACACCCAAGTTACAGCTTTGTTTCTTTTTTGAAGAATGGCTTTTATGTCTGAATGGGTGCACTACATTTTTGCCCTGTTTAAACTCCAAACTAAATTTAAATTGCCTGTAAAATAATCCACAGAATGGAAACTGCCACACAATCGTAGCCCTTGCTCCCTGACCCAAACCCATATTCCATTGCAAAGCAGTGCGCTGCTCCGTTCCGTGATTACAGTAAGTTAGAAACCAGAAGAGCAAGACTTCTATGAATAGGTTATTTTTGGCAATTGCATCACCAATTATGTATAAAATTTCAAAAAATATGGGTTCTGCCAGTTTGATCTCTGAGAAGGATACAGAAAATGAAAGCTTTGAGACTGCTGTAACATCATACTATTTTGTCTATTAGATATCATTAGATTACCAGAATACTGAGACCTTCATATCAACCAGCCTAACAAAAATTTCCCAGGTGGTTTAAATTAAAAAATTAGCCATAAATATATTTTGTATAATGTAATTTATTATGGATGTTTATTGTGTGCAGTGGGAAAATGTTTGGTTTCGGATGATCTTACCGTATAACATGTGCCTTACTGAAAATGTTTATACTGAGGCAGCCTGGAAAAGCCCCAGTTTAATTCTGAGACTGGCCGGGCTACATGCTCTGAAAGCCACAGGAAGGCAGAGCCCTTCCCCTGGAAAGCCAAAGGGGCAACAGCATCTTGTGTGGGACACGTGCAACATAAAACTCGGTAGCGGGGAGAGTGCTGAGTGGCAGAGAGAGCAGAGGGATGGCTTAGGGCAGTGTTGTTTTATAGGGAAAATGGAATAAAAATGATACCAGCTTGCAGCAGGTCCTGTTATACTGGGGTTGGAGGCTGGTGGTGTCCAAGGGATACTTTTCTCCCACATCCCATATTTATCAGCCCTCCTTTTGTTTCAGCTGGGTGCGGTGAGCAGGGCTCTGTGCTGATGCCCACCTATGACTCCTGATTTGTCCTTCTGCAGCACAGCGAGGGGGATTAAGCTGGCCTCAGGGACCCAGGGGTTCCTGTGATGGACACATCCACCCTCTGCTGGGATGCTGCGGCAGGGAGCTGATGGCTTCAGGAAAAAGATCTCCCACCTCCTCTCCCGCTCTTTTGCACAAAGTCCACATGCTGGCAAGGGTGAAATCATTCCTCAGTTAAAAAAAAAACAAACCCTCAAAAACTTCCTCCCCTGCCCCAAGCTCCTTCACACATGTATTAACACCAAACTGGCAAAGCCAATGGAAAAGGATTTTGCGTTTTGGCAGCAGAGCTGGCCCAGAGCTCACTGCGGGCCTGATCCCAAACCCACTGGAGCTGAAGGGGCTTGTACCGACTTCAACGGGCCTTGGGCTGGCTCTGGCTGGGAGGAATCTGCTTCCCTTCATCCTTGGGGGAGGGGGGTTATCAGCAGCTTTTGCTCTGCGGTGAGCCCCAACATGTGATGCTGTAACAGATACCTGGATTTACATCAGTCTAAGTGAATTAGGTTGGCCCTATAATCTGGCCTCATTTAAGAGTCATTTCAGCCATTAGGATGAAATATGAACACTGCTGATGGGGGGACTGTGGTGACTCTGAATCCATGTTTCCCACCGTGCTCCATCTCTCCCATGGGCTGAGCACCTCTGAGGGCTGTGGTGGTCACCTGGGGGGTGTGGGAGGGGTCCAGCACCCCTGGCTTGCACTGCAGGGCTCTCCATTCCAAGAGCTGTGGTTCTCCAAATAGCCTGAATTTGTACCTTCTGAACAAATAGCTCTGCTGCTGAAGGTACCTGGTTCCTCCAGTAAGTGCTCCATTTATTGCCTCCCAATTTCATCTCAGACAAACAGAAGGTGTGCGAGAGACAAGCACCGACTGCTGGAAAAAAATCACCCCAAACATGTCTAAAGCACAGCTTGAGTCACTGGTGGTGCCTATATTTTTGATTTAAAAACCATTTAACATTTCCAGCGTTTGACAGAAATGATTCACCTTCCCCTCTTGAAAACTCTTGGCGATTTGAACTTACCGTGGCACATTTTATTTACTTGCACCTTGGTGAGGAATTAAGCAATGCTTTTGGTGAGTTTTAATCTTTTCCCACTCTCTTTGTGGCTCTGTATAAAGGAAAAAAAAAAAGGAACCATGTTGTTTGAAATAATTTTGAAGTGATGTTTCTATTTTACTTTTTTTAGGCTCTTGATGTATTTTTGGCTAAAGGGACTGGCATGGAGCAATGGTCTAAGAATATACAACACTGAAAAGCAAAGTGATATCAGCTGTATCTGAGCTAACTGCACTGCTTTTTAGTTTTGCTGTTTCATTGTTACTGTGCCATGATAATGATGATTTACACAATGATGAAGACTTCTTAATTGTGAAATCTAAACAGCATGAGATATTCATCCCGATTCTTTCAGTTCATATAGAAAGCAATATTTCAGTAGTCACTGGCTGCCTGTGAAAATGCTCTTAACCAGCTACGCTCTGCTTGAATAATTACTGTCCAGGAGTTTGTGCTTCCTAATAAAGCCAAGGTAACTGAGAATTGAAGAAATGATGCACTAGGTCACTCCAGATGATGCAGAACAGAGAGATCTGAGTGAACAAACCTGTGCAGTGTCTTTTATCAGTGACCAGCCTCAGAATGAGAGAAAAGGTGAAATTATCTGTACTGTAGCAATGCCCTGAGTGAGAACTAAGCTGAGATAGAGCCAGAAGGGGTGGTGCAGAGTCAGACCCAGGACAGGATGCAGCAAACCTTCCCAGCTGGGGCTTCTACCATGCACCAAGCTGAAGGATCAGTCATGGACCAAACACAGAAGATTTATGTCCAACCTGACACTATTATTTATTATAACTTGAATTAAAACAGCAACCACAGAATGCAGCCAGCCCGTTGTGCTGAGCTCTGTGCAAACACGGGCAGCCCGCACAGAGCTTAGGCCCTGAGAAATGCAGATTAAACTTGGGGCCTGCTGCCCTACACATGCAATTACAGCATCACTGGAGGCAGTTAATAAAATCCTGAGGAGAAATGGATGCTTTTAGGAAAATCCACAGAGTTAGGACTCTGTGGCTTGCACACGGGTGGACATGCTTCAGCTTTAATCACATCAGCCCTTTCGCCCCACCAGCCAATGCTCCCCTGGCTCTGTTTTAACTGACCCTATTATTTTTGGCCGTGTCCATAATCTTGGGTGATCAAGCTGCATTAAGCTATGAGTATCCTTGCAGCATCACCTGCTTGCTTTCAAAGAAAATAGCTCTGAGATTCGCAGGGAAGGAAGAAGGCCACGCCGGCAGGTAATCCAGCCCTATAAAATCCCTGGATTGTGGTTCCAGCCCGCCTTCCACGCGGGCGCTGCCAGAGGGACCTGAGCGGTGTGGCTGGCAAGAGCCAGCAACCAAAAAGTCCCTCAAGCCTATGAGGTTTATTAAGGTTCTTTTAAAGTCCCTGCCAATAAAAAGGGTCCACACAACCTCCGAGTGAGGCTCCATAAGCTCAGTTTTATGTTCGGATAATTTGGAGCCAAACTGTCACGGAGTTCACATAGCGAAATACCCCACGGAGCATCGCAAACTGCGAAGAAAATATATCGAGGAAAGGGAGGACTGATAATTTTATGGTTTTCCTTGAAGTTAAGCAGTAAAATGGGCTTTATTTAGCAATTTCCGGACTTCTGATTGCAATTTGGTTACCAGCGTAACGGTTTTCGATAGAACGTTTTGTAAATAGGGAGAAATGTTAGAAGCCAAGGTCCTACAGTGCTTGGATCTGCCGTGGGAAGCAGTGCCACACACTCCATGTTCCCAAAATGGATCAGACCTAGATTGACTTTTGGATCAGACCACGGGGCAGGACATGGCGACAGCACTCAGCTCTGCTGTGGGAGGCTGGAGGTTGAGCCCAGCCTGGCTGGGTAGCCCCTGGAAGGGACAGTCCTTTAAAAAAACAGGAATAGCTTGACCCAGGTCCAGGGATGAGCAACATACACTTATTCTTGGAGGGTGAAGCATTTCTAATTTGAAATACATTTAAGAGCTCTGTTTTTTACAGGTGAGGTGATCATCACAATCTCCAGGCTCATTTTCTCAACCAGGCTATTAAAATCACTTGTCCCTCAGCCTTTTGGCTATGTGTAATTCACAAGATAAACCTCCACCGTGTTTGCTCCTCACACAATAACTATTTTACGCTTGGCATGGCTCATCTTTTAAAAATCTATTTTACAATGTAATAACTCACACCCACTTCTCTTTGGGAAGTCATTTATAGAAAGGAAATTAAACATGGCTGGGCTCTGGAGGGAGTACTGCTGATACATGCAACAGCTCAAAATGTTGAGGGAAGTGGTTCTGGATATGGGAGAAGATGCCATCTTGACCTTGGTGGTTTGTTTATTAGACACTAAATCACAGGCATTTCTTCTTCCAGTTCTAGCTGGTCTGAGGACTCAGATATAACCTTAAAAGCCCTTTCTGGGGTTTTAAGCAGAATTTAGACCTCATCATTGCTCAGTGCTATTTATGCAGCTTGAATGAAACAAGGGGATGCAGAGACCACTGTGGGAAAGAAAAAAGGTGAAGAAACTAGGGAAAAAAAGGAATATTCATTCCAATGACTGTATTTCCTTTTCATATGTTGCACTTCCTGGTGCCACAGAATAGAGAGAATAAGATAATATTTGATGCCTTTTTACTCACTTTGTTTATGCACCTTGTACCTACAACAGCCAGTTGGTTATCAAACTCATCCTGCCAGTGTTCCTAGAAAGAAGGGCTGTGTCTCACTGTCAGCAGCAAAGGAAGCCCTGGAAATAAGGTGGAGGTGACCAGAGAGTAGGCAGGGGTGGCGGGGGGAAGAGGACTGGGAAATGGGACGTGTCTGATGGATTGCTGTCAGACCCCTGAGCAGAAGGAGCCAAACAAATCAGCTTTGCTGGCACCCTTCTGCACAGGAATAATTTGGGACATCTGTTTAAAGGGATGATTGGTGCTTTTCATATACTAAATAGGCCTGAATATGCTGTTCTCCTGCTTTCCTCTCCTTCCCCAGTGCTATACCAGTTATATACAGATATATAAAAATATATTTATACAGGATCCCAGCAAGCTGACACAGCTAAATCACCTCTGTGCATCTTGACCTCCTGCTCAGCCTCCCCTTTCAGAGGCTCGGTGTAAATTAAGGTGCTGGGCTTCCTCTTCAGGTCCACATATTCCCTCCGTGCTCCCGCTGCAGAAATAGCTGTGCTCCATGGGTTGGTGAGGATCCAGCTGAAGCCTGCAAGGGCTGGAGGGAGCAGTGTTGCTTTAGGCTCCCTGCCTGAGCAGTGACATATCAGAAGTCATAAGTCTGAGCCTGAGCTGATGTCTAAGAGCATCGGAGAGCGGGCTGGAAGGCTGAACTCCTGCAAAAATGAAAGCAAGGAATTTAACAGCAGTAAAAAAGAGGTTAAGGAAAGAACAAAAAAGGAAAGGAAATAAAAGTGATATGAATGGCTAGAAAAACAGCTACGTCCAAATATTAACCTCTACTGCTGTATTTTGACACTGGGCTGAGTTAATAGAAGTACATGGCTAATACACATTAAGCTGGAAGAAGGTATTTAATTTCAGAAAGTATCTGGATCAACTTAATGTGAAAATGTATTAGCAGAAGATATTTTATGTGTGTCCAAATCTGCCAATAGCTTGAAGACATATTCTGCAGGAGGCTAGCAAGAGAAAGTATGTTTTACTGGTGGGGTTTTCAGCCAAACTCTCTCGTTCTTGAGGCTTCTTTTCCCTCTCCTCTCCAAGATACCTCTTCCTTGACCATCAGAGAGCAGGAGCAGACAGACCTTTTCCCCAGCCTGTACCTTCTGTCAGCTGCAGGAGCCTCACAGACAGCACTGGCTCAAAGGGGTTTTTTTCCTCTTAGAATGCTAAAGGAGCAGCCCCAGAGCACAGGAGCTAAAGTGGTGTGAGAGCAGAGCCCACTTTGGCAGGGGATGGACTCAGGGCTGGCTGCTCCTCCTGGGATCCATCCAGAGGTGGAGAAAACAGATACAGGGCAATCTTCACTCTGTCAAGGTCTTTAGTGTATAATGCTTAGAAGTGGAAAATAGTTTCAATTCTTTAAAATCAGGCTTTTTTTTCTTCTTTCTCTTCTCTTCAATTCTCTTCTAAAGAATTGAAAATAGTTTAAATTCTTTAAAATGAGGATTTTTTTTCTCTTCTTTTGTATTTTGGTGTGTCCTTGGGGTTTACATTCTTCCATAGGTATCATTTATTTCACAGCAAAGAATCGTGGTGAGACAGCCTGGACTTTAATTTCTGGGAATATCTTTATAGGCTTGTTTTTGTGGCTATATAACAACATTATGTTATCTATCCATCTCTCATTCCACTTCCTGATATACAGAATTATCAGGACTACCCATCAGTCACTCTTGTGTTTGCTAGCCCTCAGTGCTGTGTCAGTTTTTAGGATATTTTTTCAGTATTACAGCTACACGGATCTTGGTGATTATTAAAAAATTATATAATATCTTTAGAAACTCTGTTGAGATGTGGAACACCATCTGAGGAAAAGTAAATTTTAGACTGGAGTTATATAATTTCTGGTTTCCTGAATGTTCGAGTGAAGAAAGGCAGTTAACTAAGGTACAATTTTTTTCAAGGGAAAAAAAAAAAAAGGCAAAAAGCAATATAGAAAAGCAGGAGGCCTGCTTTTGCAATTATGTACTAACGAACTGGGACTGTGCCCCACCTGATGTTGTCCTCCACAGCCTTTCAAGTACCCAGGCTGTCCAGCTGATTTCTTTCCATTATTGCAACAGGATTTCTCAGGTTTTCAGAAGCTCACGCGCTGTGTTTGTGCACCTGACGGGTCAGATGGCCTGAGAGGGGAAGGGACATAGGGGAGGTGGGAGATACAGGGGTGAAGGTCGCTCAGTACAATGAGAAAAGAAAGATTTTAAGGATGATTGTGCATCTCCTGAGCTTCTCCACCACACAGTTGTGCAGGGACCTGCTCAGCTGTGCCACGCCACGGTGAAATTGGCTCTTCTATTTCACACTTGCTTGCAAGGTAATTAAGGAACAGAAAGGTCAGCTCTGTGCTGGGCAGAAGAGAGGGCTCCCTCTTCTGAGGGTTTTGCTGTTTGTCCTGTAGGACACCATGGAATGTGTTTTGCACCCTGCTCTGGATGAAGCTGTGTGTGGAGCCATGATCTCAGGTACTGCTTGTGTAGTGCTGGGTTTGGCCCAGGGGGTGATTTTGGGCTTTGGCAGAATGTGCTGCTGCTTTTTGCTGCCTGCAGTCAATGTTGGGGGTGTTTCCATCTCCTGGATGTAAGCACATGCTATAACAGGAGTCTCAAGGTGTCATCCCAGACCTGGTGTCAAAATGTTATTTCTCCTGTAATTTGGGCAGGGGCAACATGAAATGATTTGATGTTTCCTTGAGAAATAACTACTTCTCTCTTTTTTTTTTTTTTTTTTTCTGCAAAGTTTTGACTTGTTTAGCATTGTTTCTACTGGCGCTGGTTTTCTTTTCAGTGTTGGTTACAAAATCCCAAAGCAATGGGAGGAAGAGGTTTTTTTCCTCCCCTGTGTGCTTTTTTCAGATCATGTTGGAGATTAGCTCGGGGGAATG
Source organism: Motacilla alba alba (assembly GCF_015832195.1). Classification (NCBI taxonomy): domain Eukaryota; kingdom Metazoa; phylum Chordata; class Aves; order Passeriformes; family Motacillidae; genus Motacilla; species Motacilla alba. The sequence goes on from NC_052024.1 coordinate 21,630,111, forward strand.
ACAAACCACTCTGTTCCCAGCACAGTCTCCCCATCCATAGCTAAAACATTATGGGAATTGGTGTTGGATGCCACATCTAGTTTCACTTTGTGTGCCAGCCTTTAATGCCAGCTTTTCTGCTGTTTCTTCTTTCACTGCTGTGATTCTGTCATGTTGTCTGTGCTTTCCTTGATGCTGTAGAAACACTTATAAAAAAAGGGAAAAATGAATTAATTTCTGGCTGCAGGTTTGGGTGACCATCAGGCAGCAGCAGAATCCAGTGTGTTTCTCAGTTTCCTGCTGCCCTCAGTCAGTTGTGTGTGGGAAGGGAGATGGTTTTAAGGGTGCTCAGGTCCTGCCTTTCTCTTGAACGCTCAGTGTGCTGTGAGAGCTTTGCCTGTTGCATTTGCAGTGGTGAAGCTGATTGAACAGCACCACCTCTCTCTGGTTTTGGTTAATAAGCAAGAAAAGGTGTGCTAATCCTATAAGGGTGTCTGATAAAACCAGCAGAGCTGTCCCACAGGGGCTTTGCTGACCACAGCAAGGGTGAGGGGCGTGTTGGAAGCTGTTGCTGACACGGAGCATCCTCTGGAGAGGGCAGGAATTGCTGAAAGGGCTCTCCAGCTTCTCGTGCTGCCCTCAGCACTGGGCTGGGGGGATTTCCCATGTTGCTGCTGGTGTTTCCCACATTTATGGGAACCACAGGCTTCCCAAAACCAGCAGCTACCTCTGCTCTGAGCACAACACCAGCAGCAGGAACCTGCTGACCCCTGCAGAGCGGGGGGTGAAAACTTCTGTTCCTGATGCTTTAAAGATTTCTTTTTTTTTTACCATGTAGAAAGGGACTTGTGTGTCTGATGCCCCAGGTGAAAAATCCAACCTTGTTAGAGGCTGGTGTGTGCAAAAAAAAATGTGTGTCAGTGTGTGCTCTAGCACCTCTTAGCTGGCTTACCCATGGATTGAGGTTCAGTGTGTGAGGGTTCAGTGGCACCCACATTGTGGCTGGGCCTGTGGAGTCTATGAAAAACCTGTGAATTAATTTCTGACCAGACTGAGGCATCATTCACCGTTTAAAAGTTGTAAATCTGTGTTTATCCAACGTTAACAGATGTAACATAAATGAGTTCCTGTGCTGTCTTGCTGGTCCACTAATGGCACTTGTTTGTAAGTGCTTTATGTTAACAGCTATTTGATGGTGCCCATTAGTTTTTCCTAGGTTAATGTTATATAATAAAGTGACTGCTGGCCAAAAGCAATAGTAATACGATAAACAAAAAATCCAAATGCTGGGTGAGAAATGTAATGGAGCGAGGGCTGAACTCTGGTGGGAGTTTGGTTTAATCTAAAGGTTAAAAAATGTTATAATTTGGGTTTAAGTAAATTGGCTCTTTAGTCCCAGAGGTCTTGCTCTTGTACTTCTTGTGCCTCCAAAGCTCCCACTAATGCCGATGGGAGTCTTGGGCGCACAAGAAAAGCGGGTTCAGGTACTAAAGTTACAGATTGGCTTGGACCAAAACCCCTAATCCAAATACCTCCGGCTTTTGAAAGCATTTGCCAATTGGATTTGAATCTGGACACAAACATTGTGGCTTGAGCTCATCTGAGCTCACTTACATCTGTGTAAATCTGTAGTATGGCCCTGATCCAGCAAAGCACGTAAATATGTGCTTAATTTGACTTCAAGGGGACTATTGTGCGCTTAAAGCTGAGCATGTGTTTAAGTGCTTTGCTGGACTCAAGTCCAAATACATGGGAGTCAATGAAATGACACCAAATAGTGCAGTGTAAGTGAGATCTGAAATGAACCAAAATGTTTGCGTTTCTACCTGGAAATGAACACCCTGTTCACATCCTACGTATCCCATGCACTTTGTATTTTCATCCATCTGCACATAATGTATTCTTTACAGTAACCTGTCCATTCAGTACAGTAAAAAAAGAAATATACTTTGAATTTTCCTGCTCTATTACTCATATTTCATGAAATGTGTTCTTATGCCAAGTGTCTGTTTATATATATTTATACATGTTGTTTCTTTATTGATATTGGCAAGATACAAGAAGAAAAGAAATATCTTACAGTTAAAAACTTGTAAACAGTTTTATCCCTCATTTAAAACCTTTTTTTAAAGAGTTTACCTGATGTGGTCAAATTACTTTAACTTGTTTTTGGTTTTGCCAGTCTGACCAATGTGAAAAGTATTTGTGAAACATACAGGTTTGTTTTTAGCTGAAAATACACGTTTTAAACATGTTTGCAATTAACTGCCACATGAACATGCCCTTACACTCAACCACCAAATGCCACTTTTGTACTTTAAATCCCACTTTTAGTGATTGCCACGCCACATAAAGCTGTCAATGAATATTTTCACATGAATACATTAATGCTGTTAAAAGATCATGGATTGCTTGTCAGCTGCTGCAGCTCACTGCAAAGAGAACACAAAAGGGTTAATTGAGCTCAGCCCTGCAAAGGTGGCAGAGGCATAGACTAGAGCTGGGAATTAAACCCAAAACAAATACAACAAGATATAGCCCTTGTGCCTCGGTATGACAACCACAATGCAGACATAAAGAAGTGTAAGCTGCAAATGTCTGTAGGTTATTAATGAGGTAATAGAAGCAAAATTAGGTATCAGCAGGGTTTGGCTCTGTTTGAATAAAACTGAGATCTTTTATCTCAGAATATGCTAGGAAAGACTCATAAGCTGTGATTTGGTGGTCTAGGCCGTGCCCTTCTTGGTTGAGGGAGTTGACTCATGCCATTTAAACTCACCAGTGTTTTCCACTCGGGGCAAACAGATGTGGGATCAGATACAGGGAACGGCTGGCAGGGAAAAGGTTTGCATGGCAGTTTATGAGGAAAAATGCTTTTGTGTGCTTACTTCTGAATCAAAAGGATATTTTGCACTTCAGCTTTGTGTGTCTGGAGAGAGGATACTACTTTCTTGCAAAGCCAGTGTGGGGAAGCACATAATGGCAGTGCTGAAACACCTCTGTGTCCAGCTGACCTCGGCCCAGGCTGAGCCCGGCTCTCTGCTGATTTCAGCAGCTTCCCTCGGGATTTACTTCAGCCTGGATGAGGGCAAAGTATGGTCACAGACTCCTGATCAAGTCTTGGTGTTTGTGCCCTGTAAGAGTAAACTTTTCTCCAAAATAATGGCAAAACACTCCTTTTCTGCTTCTTGGGGAGGCTGACAGGCAGAGCTGCAGCTGATGCATTGCGTGGAGTGATCTGCTCTGCCCCATCCCTTCTCAGCCCCGCTGTCTCTGAAGTAAGTGGCAAAACTCCCATTAACTTTAATGATGCAGAATCGACCCTAAATGGATAAGGTTTGTCTTTAAGAAAAATCACTGGGGGATTCAATTACATCATAAATGTATTCAGTGGTTGTGAAGTGATTCTGGTGTACGTACAGCCAAACCCTGAATTCCTTCTCAAGTAAGTGTCTGGGTGAGGATTGATTACAAATCCCGCTCTGAGTTACACCCGTACAGCTCCCCCGGAGCTGATGGCATTCCTCCCTGTTTCCCTTGCACGGACAGTGCAGAGGCTGAGCTGCACGGAGCCTACCACATCCTGCTTCTGCTCCCCTTGGACAGGGGCTGGAGGGATGGAGTCTGTTCCTATGGATCCACAACACTCCTGGAGCGGCACCTGCGGGGTGGTGGAGGCTGCACCAAGGGCGGTTTTGGCCCCTCAGCCTTTGAAGAGCTCTGGCATGATGTAATCCCAACCCTGTAAGCTGCTGTGGGACCTTGGGGTTGAGAGGTGCCCTATAAATCTCCGTGGCTGGGTTTTGTTACCTGCCCGCTCTGTTACATGACTAATGACTTCAGGTAAAGAATGGGCAGTGAAGAAACAGGTAATTAACAAAAACATCCTTCTGTGTTTTCTGCTCAGCTTCCGTGACTGGTGTTTTCAAAAGCTGGGCAGATATGATTTGTAGCCTCCCTCTTTCACCAGCACAGAGGCAGGGCTGGTTTGAAACCTGGCAATCCCTGAATGCTTCCCCAGTTTCCTGCCCTTGCATTTGATGCAGCCAGGGCTGGTTTGCCAGAGAGTCGCTGGTATCCGCCTTGATGTGACGTTTTTGTGCTGCAGTTAAGTTGTTGGGGTTGGTTTTATTATTTTATTTTTTTTTTCCTGGAGCGTGGATTGCTTTGAGAGTGGCCTGGTGCAAGTGCATTAGCAAAGTGAGCCTGCTGTAAAATATTGCTGCATCCAGCTGCCCTGTCAATAGGGCAAGCTATTTGTCCGATCCAGACAGGGTGTCTAGTTCTCCTGGCAGCATCCCTTGCTTTGGCATGGGAAAACCTGTTTTGTTTAGCACTAAGGAAACAATATGTATAAATAGTAGTGCTTGAACCTAAACACTCCTGTTGTCTTTATGCACAGGGTGCTGTGTTACTGGTTATTTTATGATAGATTTCTTTTCCCCTCTCCCTTCCGAAGGACTTGAGTCCCAGCCTGTAGAATAGCTGCTGTTGAGTGGAAGCATTCCTGCTATTTTCCCCTCAATTCAGAGGAAGCAATGCACTTGTTGTGTTACCTTGGTGAATCGAAAGTGGTTTTCACTTCCCTTAATTAAGCCTGCTTTGGTGCTGGCCCCTCCAAGATGGAGAGCGCAGCGCACTCAGGAGCGCTGCCGCTGATTTGAATTCCTAAATTCCTCTCCTTGCAAACTTCAAAGGCAAGTATATTGCTCTGTCTAAGAGGCACCAATTATGTAAACCCTGGGCTATTCAGTATGTTCCATAATTATTTATTTTCAGCGAAAGAGGTTTTAACCCAAACTAGACAGAAAACTGGCATTTCTCCAGTTATTAGATTCTATTGAAAAAGGTATTAAACAATGGACAGGGTAACATGGTAGATTAGTGTCCCTTCATCTTCCTGACCTGGGCATGTGTCAGAGCTGTACTGAGCTGACCAAAATTACTTTGATTTGATGGCCATTAAAGGTCAGGAGCAGAATGGGATCAGACGCCTTGGTTGAGGCTGAAGTACACAACATTATATATTGATAGTAATTAAGTTGTTTCATTTAATAAGCACCATCAGATTTAAAGGCATTGTTACAGTATCGGGGCACTGAGAAGGAGAGAGACAGCCAGGATATGGGCTGGGAGAGAGAGGGAGAGAGAAAGGGTTCTGGAATGAGTGAAATGTGTCCCTGGAGTAATTTTTTATTTTATAAACTGAATGCAAACCTGATGGAGAACTATGGAAATGAGCAGTCATGCTGGATACATACACACACTCTCTCAATATTCCTATACTGTGGGTAATGAAAAGTGCCTTCAGGGATGGGGTGGCCTTACCATTCATCAGTGCCATAGCCTTAAGTGGGTAATAACTAAGAGCTCCCATATCTAGTGTGTATATAAATTCTAGCTCCTCAGTATATTTGCTTCAGACTGTGTTTAATTTATACAATTCCTTAGCTTTAAAGCTGTCAATTGATAACATTCAATCTGTGAGCCTGACTGATAAAAGGGAAGGGAAGAAATACTCTCTAGTGACTAGAGCAGGGGAAGGGTGTGGGGGCCAAAGATGCAAGTGGTGCTTCTTCTAGGCTTTGCTCCAAGGCCAAATGACACCCCCTGCCCTCCCTTCCCAGTTATATTTTTTCTTTACCCTCTTGGCACACAAGCTGGTCCCTCTGCTTGGCAGGTGTTCGTTGTATCTACAGCAGGCAGCCACCTACCATGAGGGAGGAGGTATCTCTCTCACCTCCAACAGGGATGAGAATCTGCCTCTGGCCCTTGTGAGTTTGGGAGATGCTGTCGGTGGTGGCTCCTCTGCCATCCATTCTCCAGAGATGCCTGCAGAGTTAATCACTGTGTTTGGGAGGGTTGGTGACAGAGCCAGCTGGCTTTTGGAAGGAGCAATGTGGTAGAGAAGCCTGCAGCAGAGGAAAATAAAAGGAGACTGATAATTGAGGGTTCAGCAGGAATTAACTGTCCTGTGGATGCACAGGTAGATGTTGAACCTGTGCTCATGCAAGAGTTGGCTCTGCCCTGGGACACAAAGGTGATGTGAGTCTCCATGACCAAGTACTGTGTCAGTCACTTAAACACTATAAAGAGAGCCAAGCTTTCATACTACAATAAATTTGGAAAGTTGAAGGGAAAATGGCCAGGCAGTTTGGAATTCAGCTTGTGAACCAAATATTGCATGTTTTTCACGGCACGAGACAAACTGTTATTAACAGGACGCTTTGTTCTTGACCCATATTTCAAATGCCCCTGTGTCAGGAAGGGACTGGTCCAGAGCTTGGCTCAGTTTCCCTTCATTGTAAGATGTACTGGTTCCTCCTGACCCCAAGCTGCTGCTGGGCTGCAAAGACTTCCCAGCACCTGTCTGTCCCACAGGTGGCCTTTCTCGTGGCACAGTGACAACTCCTGCACGGGTGGCTGCGGCCACTGCTGAGACTCACAGAGCTGAGACTCCGCAGACACTGGTGATTCCCTCTGGCCATCTTGGTGCTGGTCCTGGTGTGAGGCACACAGGGTTTTGCATCCCAGTTTGGGCTCTCTGGTCTGGAGGCAGTGAACTCACGTGGTGCTGCTGGGTGGTTTGGCCAAGGCATTGGCCAGAGATGTCCATTGGGATCCATCACAGGGGGAGGTGCAGCAGAGCAGGTCCTGGTCAGGGCAGACCTTGAAGAGAGCTGGAGTCTGTTTCCCTGGTGTGGGGTTACACATCTTCCTGATAGAGGGACCAGGAGGTTAACCTGGCTTTCAGGGTAATTTCTTCCAGTATATGGGACTTTGAGAAATGTCATGTCTTGCATGTGGAAGCTTTTTAAAAGTAATTTAATATATTGATTGGAAAGGAACAGTAATGAGAGTGGACTGGTTGGGCACTTTGTAGATGAGGCATGCAGAGGTTTCTTGTTATGAGAGAGTTGTGCTGATGTGGACTTGTGTGTTTGCTGGTTTGTGGGAGAGGAAATCCCAGTTCCCATGGTGGTCAGTCAGTTCACTGAAGACTATCTACGCAACCTGGCTTCCAGGATTCACCTGAATCTCCACGTAGCACCTTGAAATGCAGTTTGATAAGATTCTCTTTAATTCTGAGCTGCTCCACTAGAAGCCACTCGATGCTCAGGCTGTAGTGCTGTAATTTGAATAAAAGGAAGAGGAGTAACTTACTAGTAATGCCTGCAGGAGCAGGACAAATATTCCTACAATTGTGTAGGTTGGTGTGAACCCAGATGGTGTTTTATAAGTTCAGCTGTAGTTTTAAAAGGCTGAAACTGTTGATGGGGGCCGTGGAGCACAGCTCCCACAAAGTTTGCTGGCTTCAGGCAGCCGAGGGTGGAAATGATTGCGTGAACTGGGAGGCGCCGGATCCGGCCGAGAGCAGTGTGGGACGAGCAGGAAGCGTGGTGTGGGGCAGGCAGCCAGGAAGAGGATGCGAGGAGGAGTGGGCACCACCACGTTCCTGGAAAGCTGGTCGTGAGGAAGCGCTCCTGGCCGTGGGTGGACACGGGCGTGGAGGCAGAGTGCTTGTTTCGAGATGCACATCTAAGCAGAAATGTGCTGGCCGGGCTGGATTTGGGTTTGCTTTGGGCTCAGATTCAGGAATTAAATTGGTTTTTGGCTTAGCAATGCCCCATCCATGCTCCTCACTGGAGACACTGCGTTTCTTTGTGAAATGGAGAAGTTGGCTCTTGTGTCCACTGCCTACTTCTACAAAACTCTTATTGCTCCCTGCATCCGTGACCCAGCCTCTCCAACACGACTGAGCACATTATTTGAGCAAAATAACTTCACTAGAAGAGGCCTCCAGCACAATCAATAAAAAATCATTGAGTAGGGATAAATAAACTTGAAATAGGCATCATAATTAACCTGCTGTGGAGGAGGGCAGAACCATTTAGCAACGTTTGAACATTTGGCAAAAGGGTTTTAACTGGCACCTGCTTGGCCCAAACCCTTTGGATGGGAGAAAAATCTGCTGAAAAATTACTCGAAATGTCCCAAATCGCACTTCAGAGCTTATGATTGCCCAAGATAGGGAACAAAAAGAGGCAACGTTTGCCAAAGGAGGGCTGCAAGGTCTTGGAGAGCCACGATGGAAATAAACCTGTTGAAAGCTAAACAAAACCACGTATTCCCAGTACAAAAGAAGGAAGGAAGGTGATCACCGCTAAACTGGTGCGCTCTGTGAAACCCCTCTCCCCTTCTAAGAATACCCTCTCAGTATATGGGTCAGGAAGCTTCAGCCTGGATGCCTGGCGAAAAACAAAGCGATTGTTCGGTGGTATGTTAATGTAGCAGGTGCAGTTTTATTTAAACAAGAGGTGGCTATTGTTTTCTGCAAGTGTGGTGATTTACAGGCTCATAGCTTATCCTGGAGGATCAGGGTGTTAAGTCATGTGCGTGTATGTGTGTTTTAGCCCAGGGTGGCCCTTCTCCCGAGTCTGCCTCCCTGAGCCAGGAGGAACTTAAAAGGGAACGGCGCTGGTTAAGTCAGGGATGTAAAGCCAGGAGAGATTGGGGTGGAACAGGTAAATTACTGACTGCGGGGACCTGGATTTGGAATGAGAGGTGTGGTCTCCAGCACATGTGATGGTCTGGGAGGCTTGTGTAGCACCCCAGCTGATCTCAGTTGGATTTGTGTGAGGATTTGTGAAAAGAACCTGGCCTTATAAACACTGCTTTGCCTAGCAAGCCTTGGGAGAGAACAGGAATTAACAAATGTCTTCATTCCTGGCAATTATTTCAATGTTTTACCTCTGTGGCTGAGGACAGAATAGTTAAAAATGCAGTATGTGACCTGGCATCTCCCCTCTTCCTGTCCTTATTGATTTTGCTTTTGTTGAGCTTCATCCAGAGCAGACAGAGATCAGGAGAAGCCCCTTGTCCCATAGCAGAGACACTGAGCTAGGTGGGTTGCAGAATGGTCCGCCAGCAGCAGGAAAGCCCAGCTGGATTCCCTTCCATGGGGCTTTAACACCATGGCAAGAGGCTCTTGCTGATCCTTTTTGTTGGCATGGTTCTTTATATATAATCTGATTTGTGAACTCTAATAGGTAAAAAGGCTGATGTGAAGCCTGTCTTTGATGGCAATGTGTTTGGGGGGTTTTATTTTGGGATTTTTGGGAGCAGGAGTAGGATAACCCCAGTGGATGGTGGGGAACCAGTCTTGCTTAACTCCACAGCAGGGTTTTCATCTCAGTTGCAGCTTGTATAAATCTCACTGTGCAGACTGCAGGTATAAATGCAGCCAAGCTCTTCTGCAGCTGCTGGTTATTTATATCTGTTTGTTTTCCCTCTTCTGCCTTGAAAGCATCTTTACAGAATGGTTAGGTTGTTCTCTGTTCTGTTCTTAGTCCAAAAATTTTAGGGACTGGATAAAATAGTGTGTTCCAGCCCTGAAAGACCTGCTGTATGACTCTAACCCCTTTCAGCATTAGGATTGAACGTGATGCGAGTGTGATGCTGATGATAACACCAGACTTGCCCAGCAGTAGGATCTGCCCTGAGCAAGCCATGGCCAAACCCTTGGGAAAATCCTGGCCAGGTTGTCACGGGGCTATTTTGGGATGCTTTGGATGTCAGGTGGGATTTCAGCTCCGTGTCCTGTGCCTGTTGGGCTGAGCCCCTGCGCCTCCCTCCCTGCCCTATTCCTCACTTGGCTCGGACCCAGAGACTTTGAAACAGCAGCTGGGTGCTGCACTTTCACTCGTGGTGATTAATATTGCTCTAATATTTGTCTGATGTAGCTCCCACCGCCAGGCAGGGCAGTGCCCTGTTGAGCTGCTCATTGTACGAGCTGCAGTAAATGACTGTCCCTTCCTCCGTGAGATCACGGGCTAAAATTAATTGTGATTTTGACATGCAGGGTACTTTCTGGCTAAGGGCTGCTGTTATTATTTTTAATTTTTTTTTTCCATAGAAACAGAACATTTTATTACTTTTGCTGAAGAAATCCACGTTATCAGTTTTCTTTCACGCAACAAAACGCCCTCCCAGTCTTTAATAAACATTAAACGCTTGAAGCTTGTTCTGTGCTTTGCATGTAGAAAACACTGCAGAAATGCCAAGTATCCTTATTATTTTTCCTCAAGGAGCTTCCAATTCACTGAATTCACCAAGCCAAGATAACACCATCTCGGAGGGCCAGTGCTGCGACAAATTTACAGTCTGGGAGCTTATATCTTTCCAGGCAATTGTCTTCAAACAGACAGTGAATTTCTGCATGTTGGAGTCTCAGAGCTGGAGTTTCTTCTGAGAAATGGCCGAGTCTGCCACCACTGAACCCCTGAGTGACAGCAAGTGCTTTTCGGCTTCTGTTGTGATTTTTTTTTTTTTTTTTTTTAAGGAGGGTTGGCAGCCTGAGCTATTCTCAAGGATTTGGAAAAGAGCCACAAACAGGAATTATTGAACAATTGCTCTGTGAAACTTAAGATAACAGTTTGTTCCACCACAGTGGAATTGCTTTGTGGTAGAAGGAAATTATCTTTTTAGCTCTTGATTAACATTATGTGAGAAAAATAAAATTAAAGCCTGATTGTATCTGTGGTTGAATGGAATGCGTGTTCGTGCGAGGGGAAGAGGGGACAGATGTTTGTGGGTGACACACACGGAGATGAATGTTTGTGACACCTCAGATTGTAGGTGATTCATGGACTAGGAATGTTTTTAATGTTTGGAAAATTCCTTATTGCTTTTTTATTGTCAGACTAATGCTCACCCTGTGCTCAGTGTGAATGTAAATACTAGATCATTAATGACAGTAAGCACATACCACAATTTGGAAGTTGGAAAGCATGTTTTCTTTTGGTGCAAATTAATATTCTTGCTGTTATGAGTTTTGGTGCTTTTGGTTGGTTCACAGAAGCAAACAATAACTTGCATCTCCATAGTTACTCCATAAAATAGCACACTTGGCCATGAGTTTATCACGCATGCTTATTAAAAGTAAATAATATTACTGGGAGCCCAAGTACATTTTTAACATACCAGCTCAATCTGGCTGCCTTGGAAGTCCCTGGGAGATTTTTCTCCTGCTGGAGAAGCAGATGCTGAGGAGAAGGTGTGGGGCATTGATGGCAGAGGCTGCACCTGTGGAGCAACCTCATCATGTGAGCGCAGGATTTGGGTTCAGCAAGCTCTGTGTTGGATCTCTCGCACCTTCAACTGGGAGAAATGCATTGAGGGTGCCCCAAAATGGCCATAGTCAGGTATTTTTCATTAAAACCCCGTGGGCATAGGGTAGGAGTTGCCCTTTTATATTGGGGGAGTGGCCGCCTGGAATGGGTGCCCTGAAGGAGGGAAGCCCAGGAAGGTGATTTGTGCAGTGCTCGTGGGGTTTTGAAGGAGCTGTGGCTCCTCAAGCCCCAGAGCTCAGCTCTCCAGTCCTATCTGCCCGGCTTCCTGCCCGCCCCGGGAGCTCCCCGCTCCCCGCCGCGGCAGCTCTGACACCCTGCGATTCAGGGGGAAGCTCTGAGGATGCCGAGTTCCAAACATGAACTTTCTGAGCAGGCCAAATTTCTGCTGTGATCTCCCAGCTCAGTCGCTGTGCTTATCTGTGTTTGCAAGACACGCTGGGAGATCAAAATATGCCCCTTTTTGAGGCGATAGGAAAGAGACAAGATGCTTCTTTAATCATGTCTGATAAATTCTCACTTGTAATGAGAGCCCTAATTAAGGGAAATTACCTATTGGAAAAGAGTTAAAAGGGGCCCCGTACTCCTTCCAGCAAACTTAAAGACAAAAGGAAGTTTCTAACAATGGGTCACTGGAGATGCATTTCCGCCCAGCTTTAAAAAACAAGGTACTGTCTAGCTGATGAGCGCTGAAGGCGAGCAACGGGGCTTTGATGAGCCTTCTCCTGCTTCCTGATATTGTGACCCTCTTAACAAACACTGCAGACGAAAATCAGCATGCCTTCGGTATGCTGTAAGTGCAGGCAGGCTATCTGAAGAGATGCCTCACTCGCAGGATATGGTTTAAATCCTGTTTTGAATAAGGTTTACATCCTTGTCACTGAAATAATATTTTTGTACCGTAAAAATCAATGTGAAGAGACGAGCAGACAGGTCCCCCAATATGTAAACAACCTATCTTTGATGTCACTTCTTACTTTTTTCTTGTCCCAAGGAATACCCAAGGGTTTAGTAGTTTAGTTTTACTTTTATGTATCTGTTTATGATGCCAGAAGGTGTGCACTGTACTTGATTCCAAACCCCCAGGATGGGAGGTGCATGATCTGGGTTCTGTTTTGCCCTTATTGCTCTGAAATCAGCACTTTTGCTTCCACTTGGGTGGTTGGGGAAAGTTCTGGTTTTCCAGTCAGCTCTGTGATTAGAATAAAAACAAGAGGGATCCTCTCTGGGTGCAGGGGAAAAAAAGAAATAAGAGTCTGTAGGTCCAAGAGTTTTGGTCACTGTGATCATCTGGAATGAGCTTTCCACGTATCATTAATTTCTCCTCGATGGCGCATGCTGGAGTGAGCTGAATGTGGTGCTCCAGACATATTTTACATACTGATCTCTCCTTGGGCTGCTTTGCAGTCAGTGAGAAGCAACGTATCTACTCTCCTTTTAGTGCCCAAACTTCAAATTCTGTTTGCAGTAAAGCAACAGAAAGCTGAATGTGCAATAAAAATGAGGGTTTGCATGCAAATACAGCAAGTCTCAGTTTCAGTATCAGATGTTGGCACCTCGAGTGCATGAGCATTAGCTGTTTGCAATCCCCCTGTCAGGACTGTTGCATTCAGCATGCAGAACTCTACGTTCCATCTCTGAGACCTGAAAACATTTGAAATGACATCCAAATTTTTCAGGCTGCATCGGTTATTAATATACAGAGCATCATTGATCAAACTGTAACTTTGTTCCATGTTATACTGTACTTGTTTATTTTTTCTTTCTGTGAAGCAAATCATCAGCAATTTTCCCCATCAGTAAGATTTTTTTGTTTCACAAAACCACAACCACAACCAGCAGTGGCTTGACTCATGTTATTTCTTTATTGTTAGGTATTTGTAATGTATTTTTATTACTTGTGATATGAATGCGGCTCAGGCGTGTTTAACCACCTCATTCAATTCCCAACACCTCTGTGGGATGGGTGTTGCTGGTTAGCTCTTGTAAAATAAGAGTAAATTGGGTAGCACATAAATGAAACTATTTTCCTAGAGATCATGGAGGAACACAGGGGGCTGAAATGGGGATACAGAATGCGGTTTGGCCAGTCCTTGTCTTAACCACGAGCTCCTCTGAGCTCTCTGGAGTGAAACACAAGGAGGGGTTGGAGCCGTGGGGAGGGATGGGGCACGGGCACTGCTCCAGCTTGGAGCTCCTCAAGTGGTTTGCATTGGCATGCCAGGAGCTTTGGAAGGACACTGGCCTTTCAAATTAATAGCACACTTGAGGATTTTCCAGGTACTGCTAGAAAATTACGTGAGCACACTCCCAAACATAAAACCAGATGTGCCGGGTCAGACCACAGGTCCCTCTGGCCCAGCAGTTAGTCTCCTGCAGTGGGTGGCCAGAGCAGGGCATAAGGTCAGGAGATGTGAGTCATGGGATGTCCCAGAAAACTCTCCTGTGTTTGGCACTGACACCTCCCTGGTGGGGAGGTGATAACTGCACACACTGACTCGTCACCAGGAAACTGCTCTGCAGCCTTGGATGTTTATGCAGCTTCAGGAGCGGCTCAGCTGAGTTCCAGATACCTTCTGAAAACATTTGCCTGTTTCATGATTTGTTGGCATTGGGGTCCAGGTTTTAATCGAAGCGTGGAGGAGCTGGGTGGAGTGCTGGCTGTGTCTGTGGGCTGGGAGATGGTGAGCTTTGCTGACACAGAGCCCTGCCTCTGGTATGTGATGGGCATATGTGACACCTCACCTGCTGAGCTGTATCTGAATTACCCCTGGAGTTAGCCCAGATCAAGCAAAATCCCCTTAAATGTGCTATTGAAATAATTCTCCTAAAATATAGTTGTTGGTGACACTGGCAAACCCCGTGAACACAAGTTGATGGTGTCACAGTGTTCTAACTTTGTTTGATGCAATCCAACCGGGGGCTCTTTGGGGTGCAGCCCTGCTGGCATCCTGTGCAGGCTTATTTCTAATGGTCTGGAAATACACTGTCTCCCAGCAGGCAGAGCTGAGGGGCAACAAAGGCTGCTGCCACCCTGGTGGCACCTACACCTTTGCTGCCTTTTGGAGATCACCTGATCCCTGCCTTCTGGCATCTGGAGTGTGATGGTGCCTGTGATGGTCCCATTTCACTGATTGATAAAATGAGGGAAGCATCACAGACAGCTATGAGTCCTCACTCTGCTTTTATTTAATAATAATAATAAAAATAATAAAAACCTTAAATCCTTTGCTCTTTCAGAGCTACTGTCTGAGCAGTGGAGGAGTCTGCTGCATACATGGAAATGTGGGAGGCGTGAGAGTGTGTGAGCAATGCGTATTTAGATGGACTTTTGGTCTAATTTGAAAATTGGTTTGTTTTATACTGGCTTCAGTTGTAAAAAGGAATGATTAACCCAAACAGGAGCACCCGCGTTACTCACCTTTAATTATGTTTGCAATACATCATGGTGATACGGGGGAGCAGAAAGCCTTTCTGCATCCAGCACATTTGCCTTGTAGCATATGGTCCTATGGAAACAGTTTTGATTCAGAGCCCCCAGTAGCATATGGTGAAAAATCTGCCCCTGAAGTCAAATTGAAAGTAGAGGCTGGTCCCAGGCCCCAGAGGACCCCGTGTCTCCTGCCAGCCGGCAGGACCGGAGTTGGAGTATGTGTCACTGTTTCACTCATCATGGAGATTTTATATTTGGTTTGGGATGCTGGTGCATGAGGTTCTGGATGTAAAAGTCAGAAGAGATATAGTTCCTGTAATGCCTGCAGAGATCCTTGTGTCGATAAGGTCAGCAGCAAGTTAATAGATTTTTATCTTCTCATCACATGAACTTAATATAGTGCAACTGTTGGAGGGGAGGGGAGAAACCTTCCTGCCATTATTTTCTGATGTGTTTCAGGGGGTTTTAAAAGACAGTGTGTGCCTTAAAAGCCCCTCTTTGCTTAAAATGAAAATCAACAGTTCAAAATTATGAGTAAAAATATTTAAATATGAACCGAGGGCTAAACATTTTGTAGTAACACAGCTAAAACTAATTAGAACTGGGTGAAGAGAGATGTGTTTCTCCATGGCAGTGATGGAATGGATGAGAAGGGGGATGGAGATTTCCTACTCCATGCTCCCAACAGCATCAGACTGAGTTTACTTAACGATGCCAAAGCAACACTCAGCTCTGTGCTCCTGCCATGTAGTGACGCAAAAGCAGAACCAGAGGCTTTATACTATAAAAATAACCACAAATTCTACTCCTCGTTGTTCTTAAATCAATGTACTGATGGGAATGAAGATGCTGATTGAGCCCTGGGCTCCTCACAAAAGCTTTGATAAAGGGGGGTGAACAGTGCTGATAAATGTGGGTGCTCCTGCCAAGCTGCAGTGAAGAAGAATCAGAAGCAGGAACAACAAAATGGGGAGGTAGAAAGATGCTCCAGGGCCATAAATACCTGTCATCACCAAAATGTGATGTTGCTCACATTCCAGCCACTGTGGTGGAGGAGAGATTCTGTGATGGCAGGGGAGGGAGCTGCTCCTGCACCAGCAGTGGAAACCCAGGGCTGAAATACGGCATCTCTGTCAGGGGCAGAATCCATGGAGGGACACCGCCGGGTCACGCTGACTAGTAGGGCTCAGCGATCAAACGTGTCACACCTGTCTTGGCCACGGGTGCAGGTGTTCTAGGTCAGCTCTCGCTGTGGTTATCAATCGCTGACAGTTGACAGTTTAATTTTACACCACAAGTACCTCATTACTTGTGTAGGCACTTGAAGAACATGTGGGCACTGGGTTGGATCAGTGATCAATGACAAAGGTTGCGCAGGGTGCAAGTGGTAGCAGTAAAAGTGAAGGTCTCCGTGCATGAGTTGGCAGTGGTGGGGATACATGACAAGGGGAGTTTAGCTGACAAACAGTCTGTCAGGGCTGGAAGAATGGAGGCTCGCCGGAGAGCTGGCGCTCCATTATAAAATACAGCTCGCCATTTAAAAGAGGAGGGGTGGGGTGGAAAAAAGAAAGATAAAAAAAGGGCTCTTGCTTTGAAAAACTGTTTAAACAAATTTAATGCATGTGAGGGACTGTAAATTTTTATTCTACGAGCATTTATTTCACGACATGGAAGCATCCAGGTGTTCAGGAATTTTGTATTAAAGGAAAGTGGAGGTGCTGCTTTCATGGATGTACGCGCGTGTGGTGCTGCTGGTTTAGGCTGCCCAATGGGTGCAGATTTGAGATGCTCAATGTATTAACCAAACCTCTCCCCATGAGATTCCTCCTCTCTGTGTATCGATAGGACGATTTCGGAGTAAATCTGTTGTGATGGATTTCTTCTGCCACAGTAGGGAAAAATTTGTTTCAACGCACTCAAAAGTGTTGCTTTAATCAATCCCATCCAACTTTCTCTTTTGCTGCTTGTTTTGCTTTGCGGAGTTTCCGACATTCTTTTCCATGTCGAATCTACCCAGCGGATTTTGTCACTGGGGCGATGACGGAAAGAAAGAGACATATGGCACTAGTTTGGTAGAGCCGTGGATCTTGCATGAGGATGTAAATCTTGTTTGCTTGAGAGACCGCACTGAAAGACACTTTGCTCGAGGTATAACGTAGCTGCGTTATTGAGTGCACCTTATAGTAATTGATATGGCTGGAACGGTATTAATGGAAATAATGGGAATTTCACCCAAACCGTAGTAAATAAGGAAAAGACTAATAGTCTTTGCCCTCCACTGAATTGAACACGTCTTAAAAAAAGATTCTTGATTATGTCTCGCGCGCTGATTAGGTGCAGGCTAACTTTGATCATATCACCTACGGTTCCCACCGAAAGGACACGTGCGGCGCGGGTCGCGGTTTTAGAAATTGTTAAAATGATTGAATAAGCAGCTCGGAAAACACACGGCTCTAAAAAATGAGATGCACGCTCTGTGTTGGTGTTTTGTATTGATTTAGTAACAGTGCTGGGAAGCCCTCACAGTGCTTGGTGTGCAGGCAAAGAGGTCCCACTCCCATCCCTCCCCTGCAAAGCCAAGACCATCATCTTTGCTCTTTTTTAGCCCCAAGGTATGTCCAGTCTTTAGTAAATGACAGTGGAAATTAATCAGCCTCATGTTAATGATGGAAAAAACTTATTTATAAATCATAACAAAGGACCCAAAGGTCAAAACTGGGATTCAGATACCCCATAAATATTAACTTTCAAACCAAAACTGGAGTTCTACAGAGTCTGGTAGTATCATGGTCTTTTTTTTTTTTCCTTATTCTGTATCCTCTAATATTTATTTTAAATTTACTCTAGATGGTAGAGAGAGAAGTTGTGGTGATATGTTGTTACTATATCTAGTGATGAAATTAACTTTATAAAATACTAGTGGCATATAATGTCGCAGCCATCAGAATGGTGATCCTGATTTCAGCTCTGAATTAGTCTGTCAGTTTTCAAATAGGCAATTAGGATTATTTTAATTGTTTTTTCTATCACTGTGCACAAGTTAATATTAGAAATTTCTCTGCCGCATCCATTTTCTTTTTAGTGAAAATAACCTCCTGTAAAATTTGGAATAGGGCCATCCATGATAAAACATCACATCTGATGGATAAATATAGTACATTTTTTGGTGGCCTGGTAGGTATAATAATAATCAATAATCAGATGTCTTGTTGGGACTAGACTGACTGTAAATTTGGTGACTTGAAAAGAAATATTCACATCTTTGGCTTATGAACCAAAAATGCTGTGTTGGGTCCTTATGTTGACTTGAAAAATCCCATCAACTGTAGTGGGATGAAGAATTGCCCACAGGGCTGTCTTCATATGGTAACTTGCCAAACACACTTTAAATTGTCTTGAAATCAATAGATCCATGAACCCTCTTGCTGTGTATAGATCTATATTATCTAACCAGCCACATGCTGAAGGAGGAGAGGAACCGGCCAGTTGTGGGTGTGTTGAACCATTTAAATGCTGTGGGACCACAGATGTGAGAGTGAGAAGGAAATGTGGACCATGGCAGGTGAGTAAGGGCAGCTGGGAGGAGAAAGGAGGTGGGAGAGATGAGCAGCCTCTTCTGTCCCTGCTTAAAGGATAATATTTCAAGGATCTGATGGGACACAAAGGCCTGGAAAGGGTGTGATTGGCATATGAAAGAAAAAATACCTTGAGAGTGGGAGGAAGTTCTGGGCTGTGAGGAGCAGTATTTTGAGTCACCTTTGGGACAAGTTAGTGAAAATGAACTCTGGAGCAGTAGTGGAGAGGAGCACACACTCCAGCAAAGAGACAAGAACCAAAGAAAGGGGAACCAACTGAATTCAAATAGTTGTGATAATACAAAGAAGATCTTTTCTTACAAGACTTTGGAAAACCATGAGTTTTCTGATTTGTGGGTCCAGCTTGCATCAGAAAGGTGTCAAGGGAGCATCCAGCAAGATTGCTGTTGTGTAAAGGAAAGGCAAACTTTGCCAGAAATACCCAGTATCAGAAAATATCTAGCAGAAAAGAAATTGCCAGAACCTGTGGTGATCTCCAGTCTGTGCAATGCCATTGCCTTCACTGAAGTTTGAGTCAGTGGCGTCAGGGAAACATCCACCTTGCATTTTTAAGGAGTTGTTGGGCCATATGTTTCCCCTGGCGACACTGGTGCAAATCCAGGGCAATCCCACCAAAGCTGGAGATTGCTCTGGCTTTCTGCCAGGTACAGAGGCTTGGGTTTGGCCAACAGAGGTCACTTACACAAGTGTGACCTCACTGCAGTTGGTGCTGGTCTGTGCTTGAGGTGATTGAGTGAAGAAGTTGGCTCAGTTGCTGCTGAGGAAACACTGTTCATGTTTCTAAACGTTACTTTAAATATCAGGGATTTTCTTTTCACATTTGTTATTCAGAGCTAAAAAGGGGCTGGCCTTTTCTAGCTAAATCAAAATGTTAGTTTAGGGTTTGGTTTTTATTGTACCTCCTTTCTCCTCTACCACAACCGATCTACTTCTGTGTTTCCTAAAAGCTTTTTGGATTTAACAGGGATGAATTCTGTGCCCTCCTGCAAGTAGGTTTAGCTTTGCTGCCCATTAATCAGCAGTGCCCATTGCCACCAGTCAAGAAATGGGTCCAGTGAATTGAAATTTCATATAATGCAGAGCCATGACAGAGAGGGACAGATGGGCCCCCTTCATCCTGCCACCTGCTTGGTGGCTTCTTTTCTTTTGGTTTCTTTTCTGCTCGCTCTCACTCTGCCTCACTGCTGGGTGAGGTGTATCCCTGTGTCACACTGCTCTCAAGAGGGAGAGATGTAAAATTTTTCAACCACTAATTTTTTTAAGAAAAGGTCTTGAAATGAAAAGTTTTCAGCAGCCTTGATGGGACAAAACTCATCCCCTCTGTCCACGAGCTTCTCTTGCTGAAGGTGCACTGGGCAGAATGCTTGGGTTATTTAAAAGAAGATTTTCCCAATGCTTTTAGGGCAAAATTCATTCATCTTTGCATAGGACTAAATAACTGGGGATGAGTGGCTGTTACTGTGTTGCAGCAGGGATGGTGGGAGTGTCTGTCCCTGCTTAGGGCTCATCCTTCTTGCTGGGTCCTGGAACCAGAGGCTGGGGAAGCTGAGGAGCATGGGCTGTTAAAAGCAGAGATGGGACACAAATCAAGGCACATGTAAGGCGTTCCTCTGCTCTTATTTGGATTATTTGCAGCTTTTTTTGCTGATTTGCATGAAAGCAGAGTTGTGACTTTATTTAGCACTGGTATAATGACTTCAGCACAGCTCAGGAACATCATCTGGTGTCATCTCCTCCATGCAGGGCCCTGTAGGGAGAGGGTGGCAGTGTGAGAATGACAAATGGGATTGGGATACTTTTCATATGAGTGGAGAGTGTACAGACAGGATGATCTGGGGGACAGGCAGAAAAATCTGGGACGAGGTGCCATGCGAAGCAAACCCTGCCTGATTTGAAAGGTGGAGAGGATGTGCTGTGATTTCACCAGTGGGAAAGGATGAGCAGGTGGGAGAAGAATAACAAACACCTACACTTTGATTCTGGAACACTGTGGTGGTTGGGCATGAGGAGTTTGCTGTTTGTTCTTGCCTTGCTGGTCAGATCATGAGCCACGTGCTTCATGTGAGGGGGAGCTGCAAAGATTGCCACTCACTAAAGTCCTGTGAGTCCTCCAAAGACAGGAATAAATACACTATCCATCCCAAAATGCAAAGAAGGAATGATGCTGGAAAGCCAGGCAGGATTGGGCATGGGGCAGGTGAGGAGGTGACAGCTCAGCCCCATGTCAGGATGTTGCAATGGGAGCTGCAGATCGTCACCCTCTTTGCTAGCATGTTAACACTGCTAACATTCAACCAGACTGCAGAAAAAGGTTTTTAAAAATGCGTTTTATTTTCTTTTGTGGGTAAATGAGCCACAAGTCCCTGTGGGGGAGGCACAGTGCACTGCCCTGGGATGTGTGGCTCTCTGCAGGGGATGGGATGGGGTGGAAGGAAGAACCGAGCGATGCCCTGGCCCACACCAGGAGCGCATCCGCCCGGTGCTGCTCCGGTGCTCCCCATATTTGGTGGTCTTTAATTTGGCATTACATACTCGGGGCTTGTCTGCAGCTCGTGTGATTCAAAGTTCTCCATGGGGTCTAATGTACAAGGCCTGGCCTGTTTTCATTAGGTTTCCTGAGCTCTCCTCCCTTCTCCCCAGTGTTGCTGCACAAAGACACTTTTGTCAGGCAATGTTGGACTCTCCTCAAAATCCAAGCACTTTCAGGAAAGGACTTGGAAGTCTATCTTCTCAGTTTCCATATCCCTTTGCCCTCTGCTCTGGCATTTGGTTTGATTGGTTGTAGAGTTGTCCTTTTTCCCCCCCCCTCACTTCTTTTTGTTGATCTGTCTGTGCTGGAGTCTATCTCGCAAAGCAAAAAGTGTATTGCAAATCGTGCAAGCCAGCTCTCTGAATTATTGCACGTTGTAAAGTATTAACTCCTTCAGTCCTCAGCTGGTTTAAGAGCTAGGACCAAAATCATGATAGGAATGTTAAAGGAGTATTATTATATTTTATGTTCACTGCCACAAGTTTAGTAAGAAATTTAATCCCCCCCTCTCTTGCTCACACTCTCTCTCTTTTTGTGCCTCTTGAGGAAAAAAAAAAAAAAAGAAAAACAAGGAGGAAAACTGGCACCAAACTTCCATTTGACTTGGCAACTTTTTCACTAATGTGATTTGATATGCTTTACTAGAAAGGGTAACATGCTAATGTTTCAGAAGAAGCCGATTTTCTATTAGTGAAAGTATGGTATATAAAAAATCAGGCATTGCTATTAAACTCTTCAATCAATGAATTTATAGCCTTTTCTAAGTGGTAATGATATAATGGAATGCAATAATTTAATATTGAAAAATATGTTTGGTTTGACGTTTTGGGGATTCCAGGAAATGCTGCTATTTATATAGCTGCATCTGTGCAAAAATTAAAAACAGGGAAAAAAGAGGGTTATAAAACGAAACCCAGCCAAATTCTTTGAAATCAATCTATCCAAGATGCTTTCATAACATATTATATAAAAATCATGTTTGCTCTTTTCATGTATCTGTTTCCTCAGACTATGATTTTATCATGATTTATGCACCCAAGTACTGATACTGTGAATAGAAGGGTGGGTACTACTTTGTTTCACACATTTTCTAAGCCAGTTTGTATATTACTTTTTCAGGGGCAGAGGTAGAAATAGTATTTCTGCCTATGGGATATAATTATATTACAGTTCCTACAGAGGAGGGCTAAGTACAGCCCCAACGTTTCAATTAATAATGCACTGTCAGCTCTGAGGGATGATATGAAACTGTATTGGATCAAAGATTACCAGCCTCAGACAGGGTTGCTGCTCTCTCTGCTTTTCTTTTTCCTTGTCTTTTTTTTTTTTTATGTGCCTGATTGACTCTCTGCAGTTTTTGAAGAATAATATTTTGCTTAAAAGTAAAATATTACATTCTTGCAAGCCTGATTAGGTTACTTTTAGGGGTGGGAGTTGGTTCCTTGCTGTACATGAGCAGATGTTAAGCTCCTTCCATTATATTTTACCATCCAACATCTTGCATATACCTTTTAATTGTTAATGTGGTCAGGCAATAAATTCACTGTCTATGGGGAACTAAGAATAATTTTCCAAATTTCATTCTCTCTAGCCAGTTGCTAGGAAATGAAGTGCTTTGGTTAATAATGCATTTAAGATATTTGCAAGATCTCAGTTTAATATTTGTTCCATATTTATACGAAATCCTGACCAAAAGAGAAAGGGTAATTAAAATAAATTTAGTTTTTGGTAGCATTTAGCACCGGCTTGAAACGTACTAGTAAAAATTATGAAATAATTTTGCAGATGAATAGGAAAATATTCTTTGAAATCTGACAAGGTTTATTTGAAATAATGCTTACTTTAAAAAATAACTTCTTTTAGGTCTTACAATTCTACACTTCATACTGAAAAATGGTTTCCCAGTAGCATACATATCCTATATCAATGTAACTAAATTTATATTGTTATAAATTTTTGAGGTTGGATTCTTGAGTTTTGAAATTAAATAACCACAGTTAACTGTGTTAAATGTAGACTTGAATTTGATCGAAAATAAGTAAAGCACTTATGACAAGCTCTGTAAATGCTTAAATACTTTAGTTGTGTTTGTGAGCATTAAATTGTATTATAAGGAGCCAACACTGAGTATACAAGCTCCTGTGGGACATCTTGGACTTTTGGGAGATTAAAAAATCGTGCATTAATGAAATTTTGCAAGTTTTTTATTTAATAGATAGTGCTTTTCAGGGTATGCAAAATAATTGGTAGCGGAACACTATATGCATCTTTACACTCACACCACACAACGTATATAATTACTTGAAGAAACTGCTTAACTTTAATGGGGCGTTTCTTGATCATATAATAGGAAAACTAACAGCTTTAATTAAGATTTATGAAGCAGAGAGGTAATATATTCTGCTAAATTAGGTAACTATTGGTGGGTAGTGTATTTTTAAGCAATTAAAGGCCTGATCCTGCAGCTCTTTTGCTGTGTAAGCCGTTGCCAGCTCATGCAAGGAGTCCTGCTGCCACGTGAGGGAGGGCTGCAGGAATGGGGCTGCATCTTGTGTTTTACAGTCCCTAAGGCATGGCAGAAAAGAGCTGTGGATATAGGCTGGGTTTACTCCTGGTTTTAGGCCCAGCTTTGAGTAGATTTTCTGACCCCAAGTGTAGCAATCACCATAAGGAAGCAGCTGGCATCGCCCTTGGTGGCTCGTGTGAGTGGTGGATCAGCTCCAAGAGGGTTCATCACAGGAGGGATGCAAGCAAGGCTGTTTGGGGATAAGCTGGAGTGAGGAGCAAGCAGAGGACTGTTTCCATCTGGAAAACTATCCATCAGAACAGAGGTGCAAGGGGCTGCTGAGATGTGTGGGTTGCCACACACATCTGTGGGGCTGGAAAACCCCACAGATATGTGCAGAAAATGGGATTGGACCAGAATCTTTTGAATTTTCCTGGTGCAGACTTCCATTCTGGTTTTTTTTTCATGTGTTCTAGGATGAATTTGATTTTTTTTTTCCCCCTCATTGAATCACAGGTGAATGTGTCTCAGGTCTGATCATGGCCAATTCCTTATTTCTGCTGCCCCCTTGCATGTCTATGAAACTGGAGGAAGAATCCCAGGCATAGGCCTTTATTTCAAAAAATGATCCCAATTTTAAACCACACCTGTACACAACCAGTCTTCTCTAGATGGTTAATTTCAACCCAAGCACACCTGAGCAGAAATCACTGCTTTTCTGAAGTACAAACACCTGACTGAGAGAGATCCGGTGAACTAAGTATGAGGAATATCTGAATTAGACAGGGATTGATTTATTCTTTAAAAGTGGGCTAGACACTTTAATGCAGTTTAATGCCTGGTAGAAATTAAAAGTTCCACTCCACAGATTTCTTTGGAAATCTTCGTTATAATTGCAAAATGGGGAAACTTGTCTGAGACCATTGGTTGGCCACTCTTTCTGCAGGGCTGTGAATTCTTTTTTGATTTTCCTTATGCAAGTGCCCTTTGAATCCAATGGTAGCCATGTTACTTGGAAGTTACTTGGACTACCAAGAATAAATTTGTTTTATGGTTGGGTTTAGTTTGTTTTGTTTTCCCTGTGCTCAGGCTAGTTCCCCATTTAAACTGGAGGAACTTGCACTATCTGACTCAAGTAGAAGCAGAACTGCTAAGGAAATAAGTGGTCCTTGAGCGCTAGGATGTGGTAGGAATTGAATACATTTGGTATGCCTCAAATATATTCAGTTCCTCTGTGTTGCTGCCCTGTATTTTGCCCCAGCTCCCCAGCTCAAGTCTTGTTGTTTCCCTGGTGCTCATTGTGCCTCTCTGATGAAAAGAAGAAACCTCCCAAATTTTCGTGTAAGCTGCATGTGTCAGCTGGTGACACCTCCCAGTTCAAACCTTTTTAGGGAAAGCAACTGAGGCAACCCCAATTTTCATTTAAAATACAGTGAATTTCCAGCACCACTTGTGGAAAAGCAGCACTTGAAAACATTGCCTGGAGTACCAAGCCCAGTATCTCATTAAACAAAAACTACCTCAGGATTTTCAGGTCCCCCTTCCCCTAATTCATGACTTTTGCATCCTGCATGTTGGCAGTGTGCAGTTTTGGGGTCGGTCAGAGATGCTGGCCCCAAACTTGGCTCATTGGTGCCCGTGCTTGCTCTGCATGCCATGTTTGAAAGATCACATATCATCCAGGCCATATTTCTAATGAATCTGGCTTGGGAAAAATATGAGCACTAAACAGAAGAGTAGGGCCGTGGGAAGTACATTTTTAAAAGTATGCCCAACCAGATAAATAGACTTTTTAAACCCAAAATAAACAGATAGAGAAAACTCACTTAGGCAAAGGATGCATAAATTATCGTTACCCTGAGGATGCAGTAAGTTATTCCCTCTTTACATTCAAAACCTCTGTTTTCCAAGTCTGTATTTCATGTCTAATCACTAAGAATGCCCTCTTTGACTTCACCCGTGCCTGCAATCATGCCCTTTCCTGAGAAGGGCCCATTTGTCATGTGGGGAAAGAGGGTTTAATTAAGTAGGGAAAATGTACCTAAGGTGGAAACTGAGCTCTGGCCATGTTTCCATAGAAAATACATGAAAAAACATGTGTAGATGAGCCTAACCTTTTTTTTTTTTTTTCTTCATGAAAAGACATTTTTTTGGTTCCCCACTTTACTCTTCAAAACCTGAAGAGTTTCTGGGTAAGACAGATGAGAGTCCTATATAAGAGAACAAGGGTGGAATGTGCATTTATCTCCCCCCAAAAATACATTTTTCAAATTCACTTTTTTACTCCCTATTGTCTTTTTCCCTCTGGGAATCCAGCAAATGTCTCTTGTGTGCTCCAAAGTGAGTCAAGGTTTTAACAGGGAGGGGTCAAAGAAAAAGGGAACTTGCAGATCTCATGCTAAAATTCCAAGTATTCCTTTAAAACAAAAATATTGAGAGGAACAAAGGGGAAAATTATCAAGGAAAGCATTTCAATTACTGGAAGGCAAGGGAAACCTTAATTTTCATGCCAGCAAAAAGGTTACATGGGTTTTATATCTGAGCTTTACTTACTGTTGTGCTTAATTGCATATGATCACTTACTATGAAAAATGCAGCAACCTGCAGAACCTGTACCTTGTCCTTGAGTTGCAATACATGCAAAAAGGATCTGCCTGTAGTTTCTCTTACATTTTCAGGACAAGCAGGGTGTTTTTGAGCAAATCCATGGTCACAGTTCAGCTCCACTCTGTAACTCTGGATCCTCTGCAGCCCAGCGGGTCTCTCTGTTCCCACATGTTTGCTTTCCATGTGACTCTTTGCACCCTTAGGCCATTGTGACAATCTTTTTGATTTCTTTAAGGTGGTATTCAGTTAAAGTTTTGCCAGGCAAGGACAAACAGTCGCTCTGATGGAGCAGTACAGCTGGGTACTGGAAGACAGGCTGGTACTCGGCCAGTCCTTGAATTTCCATGCTATCACCTTGTTCCCACTGACAAAACATGCCCCAAAGTGACTTTTCAGGTGCTGGTGCACTGAGATGGTGCTTTGAAAGAGACATATTGTAAAGGACTGATTCTGCTTCTCTCAAAGTTGTGGCACAGCTTACAAACTGGTGAAAAAAGAGAGCTGAGCTCAGGTTATCCCAGGCGTGGTTACAGTCCAGGCTTTTCTTATGGAACTATTTCCTAGGAAATCTGGGTTTATCTTCTGAAGCCATGAATTATTCTTCTCCAAGCTGAAATAAGATGCTGTGGGGACAAAAGGACAAGGGGTAGCAGAGTGACAGAAATGGCAGGTCCTCTCACAGAGCTATGGAAATGTGTCGACACTTTTGCAGAAGGGATGAGAGAAGCCTTCTTTCTCTTTACGTGAAAAGCATGGGGAGGAAAGGAAAAGGGCTGCTGCATTTCTATCATCTATAATCCTCCACTTAACCTATGAATTAGCCCTTGTGTGAGCAAAAAGGAAAGTTGGTGGCTAAACCATAACCCACCCCCCCAAGCGGGTACAAGTCTTCCTTTTCCCGTCCTGAGCACTATGTATAATGGGCCCCTTGAATTAAGGAGATATATTAAAAAGAATCCTGGCTGGCTTGCCCCATTTTCTTCCTGGCTGTGCATATATTTATGTAATGTCCAATACCCCAGGACCAACCTCTTCAGAGCTGGTGTCAAGGTGTAAGGTGCAATTTTAACCTAGTAATTCCATACCCGCTTTAAACTGCTGGCACGAATGTTGGCAGGAGGAGATGCCTAATTACTCGTTTATACCCAAACTGCAAATTAGGTTTAGCTTCAGTGTGCACTGTGGTTCACAGGGAGGGTGAAAATATGTGCAGAGTTACCTATAAGGGAGCCTGAGCCAGCAAAAACAAAGACAGAGTTCAGAAAGTAGAAAATCCCACAGTGAGCTGTACAGTTTGGCCAAGGACCCTCGCTCTGCCATAGCTGATACCACGTACTTTAATGGAAAATATGAGAGCTGTTGAAACAGAAAGGATGAGAGGACTTCTCTGTAGGTTGCCACAGAGGGGGAGCTCCAGTTGAGTTAGCCTCAGCTGCCTGAATGTTTGGCTCCACCTTGATGTGGCACTTAAAGCCCTCTCAGTGGGTGAGAGTGAGAAGACCTTAGCCAGTCCATCCCCCTGGGGTGTGGCCTCCAATCTTCCTCCATTGACTGCAGCAAGAGCCTGGGTGCTCCCTTGCTCAGAAGTGCCTTCCCTAAGGCTAGGTGAGGTGCTTTCTGATCAGAGTTTGATAGCTGTAGGTAGTAAAATGCCAGAGTTTGTGGTTATGCTTTATTTTTTGTGATGTTGGCACCCAGAGGAACCCTCGCCATCAGCCAGGTCCCCTTCCTACCTGGGGGTGAGGTGGGATCCTGAGTACTTGTGTGTTGGAATGCTCTTGTTCCAAGGCTGGGTTGCATCCTCACAGGTTGTGGGAGGGTAGGAGCAAAGCAACTCAGTCTGGCTAAAGGGGATTTATCAGTGAATTCATGAATGAAGACAGAAAAATGTGGACTCTGTGATTTCTGGTCTCTTGGTATTTCTGCCAGACTGTCTAATGTGTGAACCATTGATGGCAGCTGCTTGGGGCTGGAGGCAAGGAAATGTCAGTGACAGTAGATGTGTTTGTTTATGCAGGCAAGAAGATGATGAAATAGGATGTGTGGCTCTTCCAAGGGAAGCTGCATGTCCACTGAACAGAGTGGATCTGTGTTGTGAGCAAACTCCCCACCAAGAGACTGCTCTGTCTCTGGGCAGCACCACCAACAAACCATTGTACCATTCTTGCTGAATATCCTCTTTACCTGAGTCCAGGAATGCTTTGTCCTGAAGGAGCAGCAGGCATTTAGCAGCGAGTAGCCTCCGCGTCTGACTGCTGCCGGCCCGCAGCCCGACTGGCCGCAGCGAGCGACGTGCCATTTTTTATTATGTAGAAGGAAATTTTGCAAATATGCCCAAGGGTGAGGCAACATCAATAAGCAGGGAATGAACGCTCTATTACATTCATTTGGTTTCGTAACTTCTGTTGGGTCACAGGGGAGCTGCTAAAGAAAACAAAACAAAATCTCTTGTATGCCAGCTATATTTAGTCAAACAGAGCTTTGCGTTTGTTCTGGGGCTGAAGAACAGCATGTCCAAACCTGGAGCTTGAGGTTGAGTGTGTACTTAAGTCCTGGTCCTGCAAAGCCTCATGGATGTTCCTAACTTTTCACGTTTTGAGTACAAATGAGCTCTGGTCTAACGAGCCCGCTCATGGGATGTAACGGGAAATGTCTGTGACCCGCGTGGATTGTTCCTTCCACACCTCCATAACGCTCCCACACGTATGGGAGTACAACGTATGTTTGTGCCTGTGTGGGGTACTTAGACATCCTTGAACTGAAGAGAAAAAATCCTGGCCTTTGACTTTCAATTGCCTATCCAAATGTGGCTAAAATAGTATCTTATATAAAATAACTTGAATGCGTGTTTCAACATCAAACAAAACTCCCAGCAGTGGCCAGAGGTCCCCACAGCAGTGGCCCCTTCTAGGCCACATGGGCTCCAAAACCAAACAATATGAGCCCTTTTTCACCAGATCATGTGAATACAACCTCATCATACATCTACTTTCTCCTTTATTGTAGCCCACAGATTTTGGGGTGTTTTTGGAGGAGAGAATCAAAATATATACGCATATATCTGTTAGAGAAAGTTGGGATCTGTATGGACCTGCTGTCAACAAACGGTGGTCAGGAGGAATTAAAATCAGAGTAGTTTATGACAAAAGTTTTCACAGTGATTGTAACAGGTTTTCCAGTTCTTGACAATCAAAACTCATGAATTAGGTGCCTTGGAAGCATGGAAGTTAGAGCACATGGATTTCTTTAGTTTTTTTTTCCAAGGTTTTGAGTTTCCTACGGTAGCTTGGGTGACAATTTCAGGCTGTCTTCTATCATCTTCTATCTATCTGTCTTCTATCTGGTGTAAGCTGCTGCTTCTAATAGTTAAAATCCTCGTATATTTGCATGACTCCAAGAGCTGAGGCTTAAAGAAAATCTCAAATTTTCAGTACTGATGCTAAACTTGGAAGAGCCAGTGGTACATGCAGTTGTGCTATGAATACAGCATGGTTCATGAGCTTTCAGGGTATTTCTGTTGTTGTCATTGCAGTGTGTTATATACTCTAAGTTGACTACCCAGGTGGTCAGATTCACAGTGTACCTATTCACTTGAAAGGAGAATTCCAACTTCGGTGGTGGAGGATGATCCATGGAGATTTGTCTCCAAAATGCCCTTCTGTGATGAATCTGGGAGGTTCCTGGTTGCTTCATTCCTCCAGCCCACAAGAGTCCCACAGCAGGGACTAAAGGCAAGGCACAGCCTTGCAACAGACATAATCTTATCTCCTTTGTAGCTGATAAGAAAAAAGGTGAAAACAATACATATGTTTTTTTGATTATTTAAAAGTTGCAGCAGAAACTCATGCTTCTGCTTGCCTCCCCTTTACTTTACATAAAATTGTTATGCATTCTAAGTAGTAGCAGCCTGGGCCTCTTGACCTCACAAGAAGAGCTGTTACTATACATTTAACAAAAACAAGGTATTATGTATTAGCCTACACATTTTGCAATAGCTCCAGCAATCTAGTAACTACAGTCCAATTTAAACCGTGCCTGGAGGCAACAAAAATTGCACGAAATGGCAGCTAATTTATAGAAGGGAGAGAGGAAATATTTGGGGGTCTATTCCTTCAAGCCATCTGATTCGTATTATTGACTCATTTAGAAAACAGAAAGTGAGCAGAGACAAGTTTTTAAGGAGTTTGGTTTCACACAAATGACTTGCAATTGCAGCCCATTATTTTTATACCAAGACTTCATTAGTCATATCCCCGTCAAACCTGTGAGCAGTGTCAAATGTTTTCAGAAAACACACCAGGACAGGTATGGAACTCATCAGCCCGTGGCAAAGGTCGCTCTCATTAAGGAGTCAAAAATGAAAACTTTCAGTGTCTCTAACACATTGCACAGACGTTCCTGCCCCCACTTCTGAAACATGGGGCTGAGCGAGCACCTCCTGCTCCCCAGACATTCAAATAAGATCAAGATGACAGGGCAAGAAAATGAATAGGATTCTTAACTGGCTGTACTTTATAATACGGTACTGATTGGAAACAACCAGAAAGTTGTTTGCCATGTCTATAGTACCATTTCCTGAGGTTAAACATAACATCTGAAATGAAGCAATTAAGTCTCCTTAAAGCAAAAAAGGAAAAAAAAAAAAAGGAAAAAGATGGGGTGGGGGAAAGAAGGAGAAAAGGGAAGGACGTGGGTCTGTGTGGTGCTGACTCGGCACGCCAGCCATGCTCCGATGAGCAAAAGAAATGTCTGTGCAAACTTCTTCCCACCTGGGAGGTTGGAGGGGAGACAGGAGAGCTGTGACACCGGAGTTGTTCGGGGCTGGCTCTCAAGCTGTGCCGTGACAGATGTGTTTTGAGGAATTTTGAGGCGCGGAGATAAGAATAACAAAAAGCCATTCACTGAAGCACAGTTACACAGGCTTAGCACAAAGGGGTGAAGAGAAAATGTGTCAATACGCTCCTTATTTGTGGAAGGTTGGCCGTGTTTCTGCAGCACGCTGCAGTCGGGTCTGGGGGCTGTTGCTAACAGCAGCAAGGGTTGCTGTCTTGCCCCTTAAAAGTTATTCAGAGTTGTCCTGGCAATGAAAGAGGATTCCCTTTAGCTGCTTCGTTCTGGGACACAACAAAGTCCTTCTGATGTAGAAAATGTTTGTCTTACAGAGGCTTTGCTTATTTAAAAATAGTGTCCATGGGGCTTTACGTAAGATGGCAGAAATACTTTTAGCAAGTTTTTTTGTTCTCTAGCTGCTCAGCTCATGTAGATTTGAATTTGCTTGTTATGCTCTGAACACATCCTGGGCAGCCAGGGATGGGGTCTCTAAAATGCCTTGGTCTTGGCTTTTTCCACTTTCCCAGTGGATTGTAACAGCCCTTGGTTATGGGTATAACCTTTGCTGGGTTCCCTGTCAAGTAGGGACAAGAAACCTGATTTCTGTGGGCTAGTCAGTATTTGCAAAATTAATCTGTGAAGATTTAAGCTCTGTAGTGGTTACTTGAAGGAAATAGTTGAAGCAGGTTACTTTGTAGGTAGGAAGATGCATGTGTGGATAGCTTATTAATTATTTAGGACTCTCAGTGTCTGGTCCCACGCACGAGCATTCGTGCAGTGTACTCATTCACAATTGACTGTATTTGTCTCTCCTGCTTCCTTGCCTATATAAGCCATGTGTGCTTGAAATGTTGAAGTGCTTAAGCCCTCTCCAGCCTGACAGGTGGGGGCACAGATCTTGGAAAAGCAGGGAAAATGCCAGTGCTGTTGTGCAGGCTGTGGCTGCCCTGCTCTCTTGTGCCCTCCTGGTAGCTCATTTCTCCCAGTGGAGAAGTGGCTGAAACTGCAGGTTGTTTCTTGAACATGGAAAATGGAGGTGATGTGATACACAAATAGGTTATAATTGTCTTTGGCCATCATTACTGGGGTGAGTGAGCTCCCTGAGCTGGCTCCCATCTCCTTTGGCTGTGTGTAGTTCACTGGGAGGTCACACAGAGGAGGAGGAAGGCAAAATTTCTGGGTTCAATCATTCTACTGCTGTGGTCCCAGGCAAATCTGATTCTCAGTTGCCTGGCTCCCCTCTCTGCAAAGCAAGATGAGTTTGACCCTCTTTGTGAGTGTTGGGTGGAGCTGCTGGTGAGCAGAGTGGCTGTCAGGGGTGGGCTGAGAAATGCCAATGCTTATCACTGATAAGCAACCCTTTGGCTAGACCCACTTAATAAAAAGAGATTTCTGACACACGTTACCTAGCCCGGGCTCACACTATGGAGTTTTCCCTCTATTCCCAAAAGCAAGACACATGGGGTTACGAACCTCCTTCTGCTGACCAAGTGTGTTTGTCTGCAGAGATCAGGGCTGGGCTTTGCCGGGGTGTCCGTGCCCTCACCTGCCAGCCCCCGGTCAGCCCCTGACCAGAGGCACATCCTGAGTGCCAGCCCTGTGATTGATGCACTTGGCCGAGAACTTCCCTCCTGCCCGCTCAGGAAACAGGAGGGCTGGGGAGATAGTGCTCGCCTTTCTTTCACAGCCCCTGCTTCCGAACTCTAATCACCTTCTGCTGTGGGAAAAGAGATGAGATGCTGCCTAAAAAACAGATCATTGTCCGCCTCCTAGATTAATGCAGAGAAAGCAGTATTGTCTGCTGAATGGATAAACCTTCCTCCTGTCACTCAAAACCTAAATTCAACGCTACTTCATTTCTAAGAGGCTTATCTTCCTTGAATAGACCCTTGCAGCTCAAGTAAGAGGCGATGTAATGAAGCGTGTTTTTTTCTTAAGTGAGAAACCTGCTGCAAAGAAGGGGTGAAGCCTGTGCAGCTGTTCTAAAGGGCCTTTGCAGACTCTCGAAATACTTGTCATTTATCTGGTCTTGCCTGACAGCAAATGAGAGAAGATCAAGTTCAAAATCTGCTGGCGCGGCTTTCAGGGCTTCTTCATCTGTTAATTAAATAATGGTCATTAGCGCACAATGCCCCCCAGTAAGGGCGGATATGATGCTGAGATGGAAATATGGGTTTGGGGGTTAGGAGTAAGCAGATGGTCCCCAGGAATTTTGCTGCTTTGACCCCCCCAGCGATGCCTTGGTATGTGGCTGGAGGGGCTGGCAGTGAAACAGGTGGCATCAGGCAGAAAAATAAATTCGTAGAAGCGTGCTGAAATCATTGCAGAATCCACTCCTTTTATGTGGGGCAGCGATTAATTCAGTGATTTCCCACAAACCAGCCTGTTTTTGGAAAATCACCCACACCACCGTTGCCACAAATAATGTCCTGTTTGCTTTCCTGGAGCCTGCTCTCCTAAAGACTTGCACTTTTAATGTATTTTGGGAAATGTACTCTCTAAATTAAGATGGGTTGCTTAACATCAGAGGGCCAAATCCTGAGGTGTTTACTCAACTTCTGCTTGGTCAAAACTCACTCTGATATCAAAGAGCAGCTCTGAGGATTGCTGAGATGGGATGTAAAATCTGTCTCTGAATAACTACAGGTGATACAGGAATTTATTGTAGATGTGAGAGGTTAGTTCTTCTTTTTATGGTCAACATATGTTTAATGTTCACATGTTTGAATTAATATTTTACCTAAAAGCACTGATCTTGTGAATACCTCCTTCTTTCATCACCAGTAGCTTGACTTTTTCAGTCTCACCATCACCACGTAGACTCTGGGCATCCAGCTTGTGCCTCTGCAGTTACAGGCCTTGCCCTGAAAAATCCTTCCTTGGCCTTTTCAGACCACATCCACTGAGTTGGATGTGGTTTTATTTCAGCTGTGACCGTGTAGGAATTGTGGGACAATGAGTTGCCCAGGATTATATCTGATTTTTCCTGTGAGTTGCTGGTTTTCTTCCTTGGGGTTATTGGATGGGACAAGAGAGGAGACCCAGCATGGTGCACATAGGGAGGGCAATGCAGGCTTTGCTTGTGCCAGAGTTAAATGTGCCTGAATGTCACGTCTGGCTTGGACAGGAAAATAAAAAGCTTTAAGAAAGTACTGGAGGAGATTGGCCATAAGCAGTGTTGTGGTCAGCCTGGGGGGCTTTGGCAAGCCCCTATGCTAAGCAGAAGTGTAAAGCAGTTAGATGGTGATTTAAAGGGGTTTTTGAGCAGTGTGGAGGAGAACTCAAAGCTTGGAGTGCAGAGCCCTGTCATGGGATGGAGCATGTCTAATGCTGAAATGGGTGCTCAAAATCCCATGGGGAAGTTGGTGTTTCCAGGATGGGTCCCTGGATGTCATGGCATGGCCTTGGACCAGTGTGGAGACCAAAAAAGTCAAGGAAAAGTGGGGAGTGGCTGGGAAAAACATGAAATGCACAATAAATATGCTCATGCAACAAATCTGCGTTAAAGCAAACATTACGCTTGTGACAGAAAACAATAAAAGTAAGGAAATTTGCAGTTAATGGTAAAACATACCATATGTCCACAAATGCCTAGGCACACCAGGGCACCCCTGTAACTGCTTTCTTGATGTCTAGGTGTTGAAGGCCAGATGGCAGGTTTCACCCCAAATTACAGATTCTCAGACTGCTGCTATGTATTTTTGTCCTTGGTTGCCTTTTTCATCGTGTCTGACCTATTCCCACCATATGCTGAGGTGAATGTTTCTGAAATGGGCATGACCTGCAGTTCTGCTTGGCAAATGTTGTTTTTCAGGTACTTTGGAGTGGGAAAACCTTGCTGATAGTGCCCTGAGTAGATCAGTCAACACTGTTGCTAAATGTGCTGGAACACTAAAATATGGCACCTGGCCTGGTGGCGAAAATGTTGACATCACAAATCACAGGTTATCCTTCCAGCCCTACATCTGGAGATGCTCTTGACAAATATAATGCTGTATTTCTTGGATTAATAGGCATCAATAGCCAAATTCCCTGGACTATGGAAAATTAACAAATGCTTTAATCTCTACTTTCATTACAGGGGTTATTGATGGGGATGTTTTGGTAGTAGGTGCTGTTTGTTTAACTGTTTAGGGAGCTGGCTGGAGGCTTCGTGTGTGCAGATACTGACCTTTTGCAGATTTTTTTTTTGCCTTAGCTGATGTCTTCGTCAGTAAGGAGACACCTGCATCCGTGCAACCCCGGCGAGCAGAGCCACACAGCACTTCAGTATTTCCCCTCCTTCACCAGCTGGATAGGACCCCTGATACAAAACCTGAGAAATGTGCCAAAAGCCTTCAAAGTTCAGGCCAGAGGTGTTTGTGCAAGATAAAAATGGGACAATATAGCATCCCTGGACAACTCATCTGTTTACACATGACACTCGTTGTGGTCTCTGATTAGCTTGTTAGCGAGGAGGCAGGAAGAAGTGCAATCAAGTTTTTATGATTCATCATTTCTGTTCCCTGTTTGGGAGACAATGTCAGTGCTCTTTGCCAATCATAGAAGGTGGCTTTCGAGTGCCTTAGGGAGAAGCTTTTTTTAAAGATGCTCTGTGTGTTTCTGAAGGCTGAGCCACATTTCTAAATAATAGGGAAGTCCTGGAGTTTGTTTTGTGTTGTGCCTTTTTTTTTTTTCTAATTGTATCTACTAACAATGCTTTTATGTTTGCTGCACGTAAGCTAAAAGAAAACATGCTGCCAGTTTGTCTGTAATCCTGTTTTCACTCAGAAGTATTTGTGCAGAAATAAATTAGAAATGGTACCTGGAATATTTTCCACATCACAAAAGGCAAATGTAAGTTTTATTAAGTTGAAAAGGATACATTCTCTTCTCCTGACCTTGATTTTTTAGCTATATTCTCTATACCCTTGCTTTAGAAGTATTATTCTTCATCCCATCCAATTACCATTTCTATCAGCTCTTCTGAAAGATTATGCTTTTTGGGTGTTCTTCTGTAGATGTCTTTCCAGTGGCTTCACTTGATGAATGTGACAAGTTTTGTGTTTTCTCCCTCCCCTCATTGAATTGAAAAGTTTTTTGATAAATACAGGCCAATAAGTGCCCAAAGGCAGTGTTTCAATGGCTGCTAAATCTTTCAAGGTTAGGACTTAACCTCCGTTCTCCCTAATTCAACTGCAACCTTCAGTCTGGAGCCAATCAAGAATATCAGATGATACTTAAACAATGAAGGATTTCTGATATTCAGGTACAGCCTCTGTTCAATAGGATTGCAAATTCTTTGTGTGAAGAAAGTCGGTTTTGCTCTAAAGTACTGTCACAAAAAGTGAAATTACCATTTGCTTGGAATGATGCCATTCATCATTGTCAGAATACTAAGCATTGTAAGTAGCTAGGCCTCTCCAAATTAATGCCTTGTTTTGCATCGGCTAAATTTCCCAAATCCTCGAGGATGGGTCATACAAAACTCATCTCACCGTTTTAATTTATCAATCCAATATGAGTGCGTTGAAAGGGAGCTTCATTCGGTCTTAGCTCTTTTATTTACAGTCTAATTCTAAAAGAAAAGGAAATAAGATATGAAAATAAGTTGGAAAATAAGATAAATCTCTCAGTGAAATCACAAGATCTACTCAGTCCTGTAGCAAACCCTCTATAATTCATTTGTAGGTCAGCTCAAGGGATTAGCCATGACGTATTTGGAAATTCATTTATTTTTATTTTATTTTGCTGTTTCTTATGCATAAGGGTAATGCTGTCCCCAAGGCTTTTCAGGTAGCCCTCAAATCTTGACAACATTTGCTGTCTCTAAGGCCTAAGCCAAAATTAATTTTCAAATAAACAGCATAAAAATGTATGGAGTTGTATAAATTTGAATACAAAATGCATTTGTTTTGCTTGCTCCCATCCACACATACATACTGTTGGCTCAGCCAAAAATCATAACATGACATGGAAATTAACGGCCATACGTACATCATGAAAGTCAAAAAAGTTTTAGTTTATTAGAAACACTGTAGTGTGGGTTTATTTTTTTTCACCCAGTTTCTCCCTGATCTGATCTGCTCTGCTGGGGAAGCACTGCATGTTAATTATGCTTCTCTCTCTGGGTGCCTCCGAGCCTGTGGCTCTGCTCCTGGACCACTGGCTGCCTCCTGCATCCCACTTGGGATTTTGAGGGCGTGACACCTTGAGAGGTATCGAGATGTTTTCAGTGAAAGTGAAATTAAAAGGGAGTTTGTATCTCTTACAGTTTGTTCTGTCGGGAAACAGTGGAAGTGAGAAAGCTGCTTGGACAGCCTGAAGCAGCAGCACAGGCTTGGAAATGCTTCTGGTCCTGCAGCAAGCAGAGAATTGGGCTGGAGGGCTGGAAACAAGGCTTGAGGCAAAATCCCCAATTTTGGGTTGAACCAAAATGAAAGACCCAACCAGAAGCCCTGCTGAGGGATTGTGGAGAAACCATACAAACATTTTGCTAGTGTTTAAATATGATATGGAGTTGAGTCTTCCATCAGGCTCCAGTGCATCCTGAGGTGTGCAGGAGTTGCTCCTGCCCCAGGAGCCTGTGGCACCTGTGGGATCAGCCCCGCAGCAGCTAAAAATAACTCTGTGCTCTTAAATTAAAACAATGCCTCTTTTTGGTCTCATTCCACAAGGGGGCTGCAGGCACGCTGGAAATTTAGCAGTTGGCGGGCTGGGGAGTACCTGGGAGAAGGGATGCCCGATGGCATGTGGAGGTGCCCAAGCATGGGCCAAATCCAGAGGGAGATGGTCCCTGGGTCAGGGCAGAGCCCGTGCGTGGCTTTTTCTGAAGGTGTGACCAGTGGCTCCCTGACAAGGTCAGCTGGGGATGGTGGAAAGCAGGAGGAAAAGCCTGCAGGGGTGAGTTGAGATGCAGAGCTACATCATTGCACTCCTGCTGCTCCTGCCCCAAAGTTCTCCAAATTAATTGGGTTAGCCAGAATATCCTTCCAGTTGTGCTTAATTAAGAGAAGTACAGCCGTATGAGATCTCACTGGTGCCTTGCCTGGAACTCCGTATCTGGGGCAGCATCAGCTGACCAATAAATAGTTGGTTAATTATTAATTTGCTAAAGATTGTGTTTGGAAGGGTAGATCACCTTGAAATGTTGCTTTCTATTATCTTTCCCAGCCAGGCAATGAAAGATTTCAATTTAATGTGACATGACAAACTACAAACAAGTGTGTTTTAGTCTTTGGCAGGTGAGGACGCTGGGGTCTGAAGGGGTGCTGCCAGGGGCTGGTTTTCCACACCATGCCTACCCAGGATCAGGTGTCAGCCTCCTGCCTGGCATGTTTGGGCTGTGTACAGATCCTCTGTTTAGCAAATAATTTGTATCCTGGGTCATCATGGAGTAACTTTGGTGCTGAGTGATCATGCACATTTCAGTATTTTGAAGCTTTTCTTTTCAGCTGTAGTAGCTCACCCTGCTGTGCACAGCACAGAGCCTTCTGTCCCAAAAGACATCAAAGTGTGCTTTATGGATTATTTTGCAACGTTATTTAACCCTCCACTGAAATGCTGTTATGCTGGACTTTGGGGTAAAGCACATGTGGACAAGTTCTCACCCTGCCTCTGCCTCCTCCAGGAGTGCTGCCCTTTCCCAGGCTGGAGCGTGTCCTTGGTGTGGATGGTGCAGCTCAGACCTTCCCACCTGGCTCTTCCCAGCTGCTGTTTGCAGGCGTGAATTTTCCCTCCAGGCCGAGTGAAAAAGCTGAGGCCAGTTGTTAAATGGATGTTGTTCTTCCCATCCAGCATGCAAGAGCTGCCCAGTGGCCCTGGCTGGGGAGCAGCTGTGGGATCTGAGCCAAGCTTGGCCTTGGCTGGAGATGGAGCATCTACTTCAGCTTTTGGTCTCCTTCCAGAATCTCCTGGGCTTTGCTCGCCCTCTATCACCTGGCAGATTTTGCCCACCAGGCTGTG
Source organism: Motacilla alba alba (assembly GCF_015832195.1). NCBI lineage: Eukaryota > Metazoa > Chordata > Aves > Passeriformes > Motacillidae > Motacilla > Motacilla alba. The sequence continues at coordinate 21,668,665 of NC_052024.1, forward strand.
AGAAATGTGGAGAATTGTTCACCTGAGCTCAGCCCTGGGTTAACTGGGAGTGGGGAGGGGAGCATGGACAGCAGTGGGGAACTGCTGCCATCACTGGGACCTTCTTTTACCAGCCCAAATCTGCTTTCATGGTAGCAGGTCGGAAAGAAAGAAGAACGGAGGGAGAAAGACAGCCTTACTTGCAAGTAAAAGATAACTGTAAAAACTGTGGCAGTCAACATGAATGCTGCCATACAGCATGTCTTAAGGCTGGAAGGTGGATTTTAAAACTGAATAATCCCCTCAAACATCAAAGATAAAAAGGAGTTTGGTTTGTATGTGTTTCTAACACAGATAGGATCATTGGACCACCTGATATCACTTATCTTCTCTGTTTAGTGTATCTTTTTTGACAAAAAATCACAGATCTTTTTTTTTTGTTTGTTTTACATACTTGGAATCTCCTCAAGTCAAAATCCCAGAGGAACACAATGCCTTGCTCTTAATATACACTGAATACAAATTGCTTTTTAATTCATAACACTTCCTAATGGCTATTTTAGGCACTGTTTGTAGCCCAGCAGAGTAGAGTAGTGTGCTTCTGGTTGAAAACATGTTCTTGACATGTGAACTGTGTGTCTTGCTGTCCTGAATCTCTGTCAAACCTGACACATTAATAATATGTTTAGCCCTGTAAATGTCTTTCCATTGTGCTCATCGCCCTGTTATGGCAATTGCTTCTTAGGTGACTTTCATTCCTTGCCAAAGCGTAAAACACCCCGTGATGCATGAAATGTGGGATTTGCATTCCCATTTGAAGCCTCGGATTCAAAAGTATGTTGGTGACTGGTTCCTCGAGGGCCTGTGTGCGTCAGTGCAGGGTTCTGCAAGGCTTGGCAGAGTGGTCTGGGGGGGAAGTGGCGATGTTGATTGTGTGGAAAAGTGGAGAAGCAGTGGATTTTAGTTTCTCTTAGGAGAAGGTGGCAATTGGGTTTCCCCGATGTGGGTGGCTGAGTGCTTGCAGCAGCAGCAGCTCTTTGCTTTAGCTGAGCAGGGCACATGGTTAAATGAGTTCTTCCCTCCTGGCTCCCTCCCTTTTGCACTCCTGGAGAGCAAAACCCTTTGCCTTGTGTCCCTGCTGATGTGCCACTGAGGGTAGGTGGCTTTGGCACTATTCCTGTGTCCCCATGCAGAGGCTGGTGCCTCCCTGTGCTCCTGATCTCCCCAGCTAAGGCAGGAAGTCTCCTCTGTTGGTTCCATCAAGGTGCAGGATTTTCTCTCCTTTTCTCCAGCTCCTCTCTTTTACCCTGCAGTATTTATACTTCATAAAGATAAAGGAAAAGGGTTGTGTAGTCCTATACCTGTATCTTAAGTAACTGCACGTGTTTCATGATATTGTTGGGAAGTGAGAAAAGTTTCAGGGCTTTGGCTAAATCCATTATTTGGACTCCTACACAAAGTTTTCTGTAAACTCTTCCTGTTTATACCAGGTGAGGATCTGGCTCCTTTCTTTGCTTTCAGTTTGGCACTGCTATAAACTCTAAACTCCATTTGCTGTTTCTGCTAGGAAGAGCACGGGGGGAAGGAAACTTTGAGCAAAAACTCCCAACTTCTAAGTTTATGAGAGTGATTTTAATAACTTTGGGTTAGCCATGCTAATCCTTTAACAGGAAGGGGGTTTGAGAACTGACCCAACCTCCTTTCCTTTCATTCGATCCCAAAACACCTGCAACTCTCAGCAGAGTAATCTATGAATCACTGTGTCTGTCGTCTACTTATTGTCTTGTCTAGTGCACTCCACGGTGGAACTAATCAACAGCCCTGAATGAAGCATTGCTCCTGAGCTGAATTCCTTAAAGCTCCTGAAGTATTCAGCAAGGAGGAGAAATCTTTTAGTATGATTTGCTCCACATTCCAAATTCATTTATAGAAAGAGAATAGATGATTAACAACGGGTCGAGAGACACAGATTTAGCACTGCTTTGCCCTGACCTGCCCTGAGTTACTCCTTCCACTTCCCAGGCTGCTCTAATAAGATGGGTTCAAGGATTGGGATGGCAAAAGCTGCTTGAATCCCCTGCACCCAGCCGTCCTAATTTGGTTTATTTGCCTTAATGAAGAAATCTGGTTCCTTAATCACAGGTGAACGGAAAAGGTCACTTGCCACTCTGACAAATGGGTTTACCCTGAGCTGTTTGTGTGGGGCTCTCAGATAGTGTGTCCTCCCCCTTTCCTCCCCTGCCACGAAATGCCAATGTCTCCGCGGCACCTCCTGTTGTGGCCATTACCTGTGGTGCCTGGGCTGCCTGCCAAGGAGCACCCTTGGTAGCAACAAAATCATAATCATTTCCAGTTGGAAAAGGCTGAGCTGGAGTAATTTTCCTCTTTGAAAGCTGCAGCAGCCGGGCTCGGGTTAAGCAGGAGGACACTCAGTCCTGGGACATAGCACGATGAGGGTGTGAAATTTGTCTGCAGCAGCCATTTGGGGAGACTGTTTGGGAGGTCTCCAAACATGTTCTTCTTCCTCACCTTGTGGTGTCCAGCTGACCTTGGCAGTGGGGTCATCTTGCATCTTCTCTTTTGGCCAGGTATGGGTGGGAAATGCTAGCAAAATGGGTGCAAAAGAAGGGATTAACATTTCCTAAGTGAACAGCTGGTATGCAGAGGAATTCAGAAGAGTGAGGTGTAAAAAGGACCCCCTGCATCTCGAAGGACTGGACAGCAGCACATTTTGAGGGTGTGTTGCAGGCCCTTTCCCAAGCAGTGCAAGCCTTGGGCTTGCTGACCCTTGCTGTTGACTTTATTACTAAACTGAAGCAGTTAAGCCATGCCTCTGTCCCAATGGACCTCCTGGAAAAAGGCAGCTGAGTGGTCTCATGTAGCCCTGGTTAGTACTCCAGGAAATCCTTCTGCAGCTGGTACAAAAGGGAAACCATTCCAGAAAGCAGCTCAGGAGCTGTGTAGGTACATGCAGGAAAGTAATTGTTTCTTGCAGGTAGAGCTGAAAACCTCTTGATGTGTGTAGAAGACAGAGAGCACTTGGAGCATGTTAATGGTGGTGTATGGTTATCACCACGTGTGAGCTTTTTTTTTTGAAATAAAACTTTTGAGGAATGTCCCAGAAGCTTTGCAGAAATGTTGCCCGTGTAGAGTGGTGTTCAGCTGAAGATGAAGCTCGTCTCCAGGTTCTGGGTGCTCACTGCAGCCTCACTGCAGCCTGCTTGGGTCACATAAAAAATGAGATGGGTCAAACCCCAGATGTGCTGACTGAGTGTTGAGATGCACCGATGTTCACTCTGCTGGAAAAAGTGATGTCTCTTTTACTTCACACTTCTGTTTTGAAGAGAGGTGGGAATTGGTCCAAAACAGAGCTTTCCAATTTTATTTGGCATTTCAGTTCTGCTATTTTTGAGTAATAGTCAGAAAGATAAAGCTCTGTCTTGCAGGAACGTCCTTGGACGTGAAAAAATAAAGCAGACAGGTGACTGGCAGGAAGTGAGAGCTGCTGCTCCCACGCAGATGCAGATGGCTAAATAAGTTTTGAGATCATCATTCCTGTTCAGGTCTTTTCCTTTGATTCTTCAGATTATTTTTATGTCAGAGGCAAATAAGAAACAAAGACAAATATGCAGAATGATGAGCTGGAGCTTATCGGAGCAGGAAAATAAGCCATTCATGCCACTTCCTGGTTTGCCATGAAAGGCAAAATCATTCATAGTGGTGAATCATGGCAGCTTGAGCTGCCTGAAATTATTGCTTTCTGGAGTTAAATTGCTGCTGGCATGCATGGACTAAACAAAGATGTTAGTTCAGTTCATTTAAAAAAGCAAGTTTTCTTTAGCTTTGATTTCACATGTGCTTTTGTAGTGCCAATGGATGGTCTGATTTTATGACAGATGGCATTTAAGAGCATTTGTGTGTTTCCTTTGGGGAGCTGTGCAGTTTTAAAGAAAAAAACCCATCAGAGATGATGCAGAAGTGCACCCACTCCTATCTCCAAGAGACATCACAGGAAGAGGTCTGTGTTGTATCTCTTCAACAACAAAAACTGATGCTGGGTGAAAGTGCCTGGTTCTTCTCGCTGATACAAACATGGGTTTTGGAAAGGAATCTGCTCCTTCTGCCTTCTGAGTGAAGGCATTAATTCATCCAAGTTTTCTATGAGAGTCTCCTGTGCATGGAGTCAGAGTCAGCCAGGTACCTGTAACTTTTAGAGATACGAAAGGTACTGAATGTTACTTCTCTAGAATGTATTTTTTGGCAGGTCTTGTTCCTTCCCAGGAGCTGGTGACAGGAGATAGGTGGTTTATTACAACAAGAATATAGCTGCTGAAAATAGACTATTTTGTGTAAGCTAGGTGGGAGAAAGGTGCTTCTGCAGTGTGGCAGTTCCCGGTCCTTCTGGCTCCCCCTGGTCATGTTATTCCTTGGAGTTTCATACCTTTCTCTGGCTGCCAGGGAGCAGAACTTGTTCCCTGCAACCCAAACAATTTTCTCGCTCTGTTCTACCAAATTTAACTAGCATGTACACAGGCAAAACATCTGACAAGACCATCTGCTGCGATGTGTCCTCATGCCAAAGCTCTCCACTCCTTCCAGTTCACAGGCTGGGATTTGTCTGCTGTAGGTGTCTATGAGTGTGCCCACCTCTGAGCAGATGGTTCAGATTTCCTTCGTGCTTGACAGCCAGCTCGTAGGATGGCATTTCACCTCAGACTGGGCATCTAAGCTGAGTGCTCTAGGAGTATCTCCCAGGGCTTTTCTGCAGCCTGTGTGAGGCTGGTGTGGATGCTGTGAACGTCCAGACTCGGGGGTGGTGGATCCTGGCCTAGGATGTGTGCAGACAGCAGAGGGTGCTGGAGTTTTTTCCCTTTCAATGCACCTCCAAGGTTGCAGGATCATTATAAACTAAAATCAGTTGGCTCTTACTCTGATTGCTGAACACACAAAAGCCAGGCAGGTACAGCAAGAGAGGAGGTACCAAACTTGAATTAAATGGACGCTGTCACCTTCAAATCACACCTCTGCCAGAACTTCGGTACCTATCAAACCAGTAAGTGAAAACTGAGATTATCATGATACAAATCAACGTATTTTAATTTTAAATGACTTTTAAACTAAGGTTTTTCCTCTCTTAAACATTTTTATAACCTTTTTCCCCCCCTAGGAAATTGGAACAAAAGCCTCTACAGTCCTTTATTTTAGGGACATCAGAATCCAGAATTTTTTTTTCTGTGTGAAGTACAACTTGCAGACATCCTCATCATCCTCCAGCAATCTGCCAATATAGACTTTCACAGAGTAAAATGCTGTCAGCTGGCACCTTACACCAATGTCCAGATCTGTACAACTAAAGAGCTTCACCCAGGACTGCCAGCCCTGTGGGCCAGGGCTGTAGGAAGAGTTTCCCTATAAATATCAGTATCTAGCCTTTTAAAAGCAGGATTTGAAAGAAGCAAGGGTAGCAAACCAGGCTTGCCAGGCTGTAAGACTGGAATAACTCCCTTAAGAATTATAGAGCTTAAGCCACTTAAAATTCTCAGAGCCAAGTTTTCCCCATTGGGACATGGATGCACTGGTTGGTTGCAGAATAAGCCTGAAATTCAGACCTGCTCCTCAGGTCCAGCTGTGAGTGAGGAGCTTGTGGGCTGTGTCACGTGTGCTGTGGTTGGTGGTGATGCTCATGACAGGGAGTGGAAGCAGGTGGAGGGCAGTGGCTGCTTCACCTTCCAGTTAATGTATCCTTACATCCATCCCTGCCTAAAAGTGCAAATTTCACATCATGGGTTCCAACTCCAGCTGATGTCATAGCCAGGATTAAAACTTGGGAGTGACTGGCTCCTGGCCTATTTATTAATCTATTAAATCACACAGTCTCTCTCCTGCTAACTCTCGCTGGTTACTGGGATTGTTTGGCAGCAGCAAGCCCAGCCCAATGTCCATTGCTGGCTCTGTTACCACTCCAGCTTGGTTGCCAGCTCAAGGGCATCCAGTCAATAAATGTCTTATTTTTGGATTCTCCCATTCTCCTGAGACCATTGCTATGAGGAATGACCTCCCTTACCTCATTCACCTTGTTTGCTGTTCCCGACCCAGAGAATGCTGTGGCCATTGCATGAGTCAATCCCCTGTGATGTTTTCCTTAGCATTTGAACCAGAGCTGGGGCTGGCATCCCCAGGACAGTCCAGATGAATATAGAGAAGTCTATATTTTAGTCATGCTAAAGCTATGGCTAAGCTAACAAGAGTCAGGAAATCCAAACTGCAGATTGACAGGCTCTCCTTGGACTGCCCTGCTGCTTGTGGCCATGGGATGGGGCACTGCACTCCACGGGGAGGTGCTTCACTGTGCAGTGTGCTGAGGGTGGAAGAGCAGCTACAAACTGTTAGACCCATGATGGGTCCATTTCTCTTCTTTTTAAGCAGTTAATTTTTTTTTTTTGTTTGTTTGCAAAAAGTCATTGTGCAAAGGTACGTGGCTTCCTCACATTGAAGTGGAAGTCTGGTTTTAGCATGTGAACATCAGGGGGGTTTCTCCACCTCTGCAGGGTATGTCCTTGGCTGGCTGTGGCTCATGGGTCTTTTTGCATGGCAACACACAGAAACCCTTCCCTTTTTGAGTGTGCCATTTCCCAGTTGTCTTTTTCTTTAGTCAACATCAATTCTCAGTTTTGATTTTTTTTATTGAACTTTTTTCTCCCTTATGTGTTTAAAAATGAGAGCCATCTTTAGGAAATGCACGATGGCAATCCAAAATCTTCCAGCTTGCCTGCAATACAAGGTTATGAAATGTAATAAGAACTCACAGATCCTTGTGCTAAACTACGTTTTCTTATGAGTATCTGGAAAGTCTCATCTATGTTTCTTATTAGAACTGTAAAATGATTCAGATCAAGATAATTGTTATAATTAAAAAAATCTGGTTCTGTTCCATGCAATTTAATTCTTTAAAAACTTATTGCTTCTCCCGTTATCAATATAATTTAATATATATTTTATAATGTTATAATTTTATATTTTGTTTTGTATTTTATATTTTATATTTTAAAATATATTTTAATGTTATAGACTGAATTTCAGTGTTACAATATTCAATGTTTATAGCTTTTACTGAGCAGGCTCACTCAGTTTTGGTGTGGAATGGCTGGGCTATTTGATGAAAAAAAAAAAAAAAAAAAAGAAGCAGCCATTTAAATATGGGATGGGATTGGAGCCTGATAAGCAGCAGAGCAATCCCAACTCGAGTATTCCCGCTCGCTGCTATCTCTCGGGGCGGCTGGGAGTCACAATCGCCCTGCAACTTCCTCCTCCCTCCTTGCGAGGAGAGGATGGGAATTTGCTGAAGGCTTTTATCAGCAATGTGCATCTGCCCCCATTCTCACTCGGCGGCTCTCGCCAACCAGTGGGAAAAGTCGGGCCAAGCCTAATCTGCTCCCAGCTTGCTTCCTGCTGCCGAGCCCCAGGGATGGAGGAAGCAGACAAGTGGCCCTGCGTGCTCTCTCCTTGCCAGCCCCAAAAGTTCAAGAGGCTCAGGGAGACAGAAGAGAGTTTCTTGCTCTCTTGTTCAGGGATATTGTGAATTTAATGTGGGAATACAGTGAAAGGCTGTAAAGATGAGGCAAAACCCAGATGAGCCTTGTGGCTTTGGACACCTGCTGAGTGAATTTGGGCCACTGTACAGTCTGATGTGATATTAAGGTGCCATCTGAGGAGTCCTCCAGTTAGATGAGGTGTCATCTTCGGGTTTCAGTCTGTACTCCTGTTCCATCTGCAGTTTGAGTGCACCTGGGCTCACCATTTGATTTATTTCCTAGCCTGTTCAAAAAAAGCTTCTGCATCAAGAATTCCTCTTGTGTCTACAAAATTTTGATGAAGTGTGAGGTGGAAGGGACTTTTCTGCTCCTGTTGCATGTAATTTAAGTAAGTTTGGTCGGAGCTTCTGGGTAAGAAAGACTGATGGATAAGGGCAGAGGGTGAGCACAGGGAGTGTGCTGGGGTCTGAGCGGAACGTGCTGGAAACCAGCAGCAAAATGCAGAGCAGAAACTGTGCAAAGGACCACGAGCCCTCTAGACATAGACAAAGGCTGCCTTTTCACTATTTACTGGTGCAGCAGGGTCTTCATCCCCAAATAAAACCATGGGGTGATACCCTGGTAAAAACATTTCCACGTGAGGAACCTGTTCTCTCACCTTTGCTGGTGTAGGAGTGGGAGAAAACCCTGCTTGAGCCAGAAGAGCCATGTTTGCTCAGAACTAGACATTTAAACTAGAACTAGACATTTGTTTCTCTGATTTTGAAATATTTTTTCTTCCCTAAACGATGTAACTGGTGAAAATCTTATTTCCATTTAAATCACAGGAGTTTTGTCATGTACTTTTATGGTGCCGGGATTTCCCACTATGTATTTTTTTAGCACCTGAGCTTAGGTAGGGTTCAGGAGAACACATCTGCCATTAGGAGGTTGCTCCCAGCCTTCCTGTGTTGTATCAAGGTCTGGAGTTAACAGGGCAGTCTCAAAGCAGGGCACATAATGCGTTTCTGCATTAAATCCACCCACATTATCTTACATCCCGAGCAGCCCAGATTGTCAGTAGACAATTATGGGTTTTGCTGGGTTTATTTTGATTGGCCTGCTCTCAGTTTTCCATAGTGGTACTCTATTTGTAAAAACAGATCATTAATGATAACAACAGATGACATGTGTCTGAAATATGGGGTGGACGAGGGGAGTTAGTTTTTCTTCCTATTTTTTTTTCCCCCGAGTGTCTGCACTTTGACAGCGCATTTGCCAGGCTGTCACTTGCTTGAGAGATCCACAAGATTAGGACCTCATTGTGTGAATGTTTTCACAGCACTTGTTGCTATAAAGAATCTTCACACTTTGGTGGATGAAATCTGGACTCCTAGACACAAACTGTTAAGAAGCAATCATAACAATTAGCTAATGTGTCAACAATTAGCACTTTCCATCAACTGGCATTGAGTGGAACCTTCTTCTTATCCATATGCAGACAAAAATGCAATGATGTAGTAAAGAAAAGCAGTGAAGTTGGCTGCTCTCGTCCCTTGCTGTAGCCAGCAAGCTCCCATGGGCATTGTTTACAATGATTATTCTTCCATTATGATGTTATTGCACAGGTCAGGGGTGGTAGCTAGACTGAAAATAAGCTTTTTTCCCTTTTTTTTTTCCCTTTAACTTTTGGCTGCTTTTACAAAAGTACAACAGAAATGACTGCTGTGAAAAGGTCAGCCAGTAACAGTACTTCAGTGTTTAACTGGTAAATATTTCAAAATAGTATTTCTAATATTTTACCATTTGGAAGTTTTTCAATGCATCTCCAGCCCAGTGCGACTCAATCATTGTAAGATTTCCACAGTCTCCGCTGGGAATTCTTTACAATGGGTACGTTATAATCTGTTACTGTATCTACCACCAGTTGGTCAGAATTTGTTTTAATATCTTTTTATATGGCATGTTACTGGCAGTAATATAAAAAGCACTGTTTTCTCAAGTATTTTACTCATCTCCATATGTAAGCACTGAAGAGAATTGAAGGTAGGTCTTCCTCTTAACTGCACAGTAGCTTCTGAGGGGGCAGTGCATGTGGCTGGAGAGAAGATCAATGCCTTCTCCAAGGAAATGTCCTTTGGGAATGCTTCCTGTAACACACACTACTGCAGCATCAGCGAGGGTTTTTCTGGTTAATTGTGGAGCTGTAGCCAAAGTGAAACCATGTTAAAAAGAAGCAGCACCGTTTCTAAAAGTAACACTCTGCTTGACTGCAAGCCAGAGCGACTGATTTAAAACAGGGCAGGGTGCTGGAGCGCAGCCTCATCTGGTGCAGCACCCTGGGAGCCACGTGTGCATCTGTGGGAATGGTTTGACAGCTCCATAAAGAAGGTGTGGTAATCTGAACAAAAAGGTGGTGGTAAGGATGCAAATAAAAACAACAGTAATCAAAGTTTGCTGATTTCTCAAAGTTCAGCTTGTGCTGGAACAAGGGAAAAGGATAAATCTGTGTTTAGGGGAAGATGCATTTCCCAAATCTCCCTAGGATTTGTTAGGTGCAAACCTAAGACCTGAGCATACCTTGCTTGCCTCCTTTTAATCCCAGTTCTTTCCTGTCCCCTCCTTCCAGCCTGGGACATTGTGATACTGAACAAATGTTTGAGATTTTTGGAGTGGCAGGGAGTGAGGGGGGGGAGGGGTATAGTTACACTGAGGATTATTAATATGGGAAATATGGTCAATAAATGTGAGAGGGGTTGAGTAACGCAGGAACATTCTTTACAAATTCTTTAGTAACGGAGTAGGCAGAGTGCCACAGACAAAGAAAATCCTCTGAATTGCAAGTGTGTTCTTATGGCTTTTGCCAAGATGATGACAAAACCCCCCCTTTCTTCCCGCATTAGGACTCCTATTCAACGATACACTTAAGCATGTTTTTAAATTCCGTTGACATTTGAAAGCACTGTTGACTTTAATAGGACTTAAGCACCTGTTCATGGTTAATTGTGTACTTTCAGGACTTTTCTCGAAGGAAAAAAAAAAAAGATGGATAGACTTAGGCATGTGCTTAAAGTTAAGCAGGTGCTTAAGTGCTTTGCAAAGCCGAGGCCTTAGGACTGAGTCTAATCCTCCCTGAAGTCTGGGGATGGCCTTTCCCTGCGGGCATGGGGCAGAGAAATAAATTACTTAAGTGATAAAATGAAGACATGAGAAATATCTAAAAGAATATTTTTTTCAACAGCACCCAACGATAGTTATCAGCTGCTGATGCCTGAATTATAAATTGAATTTATAACCAGACTAAATGTGCTATACCAGAACCTCTTCCAAAATAATTTACATCTATGGGTGCAGATAATCTTACTGGGTAACTCTAATTATACCCCAAAAAAAGCTGGCTTTTTCATTTATACAGGAGTTGTTCCCAGCCAGTGCAGAGCTTAATCCTTCAAGTGAAGCAGGATCAACTACCCTAAACCTGTCCTGCTGGAAGGTGATGAGTAATTCTCAGTGATGCACCATGCCAGGGCAAATCTGAATAAAACCCAGTGCCTTGGGGAGTGAGCACGTCCTCCAGCAACACCTTGACCATGAGTCTGGCCATATTTGGTGGCTTTCTCAAAGCCCCATTTCCTTCAGTACTGTGAGTAAGTGACAATGATGTCTTCTGTTTTAAAAAACACCAACCAAAAACATAGAAGAAAGATGTTTCCAGCTTTTGTGGTGGCAGAGATAAGCTGCAAGGAGAGAGCCAATGCCATTCTCAAATAAGAAGGCAAATAATTGAAATCCAACGTACATTTGTAACAGCAACAAAACGCCACTAACCCAAAATAAACCTAAATTCAGCTGTATTCCTTCCCAAGTGAGTTTGGATGGTGGAGGTCAGCAGTGCTGTCTTGCTCACAGGGGTGAGGGTTGTCCTGCCCATGAGTCTTGTTGAGATTTAACCCCTTCACCATAAAACTGGTAAAATTAAATGCAGTTTAAGTGGTTCACAGGGAATTACAGGGCTGTGGCTGGAAGGATGAATTCCTTGCCTGGCTCTAAGGGTTTCTGGAGAGGATGTACATACAGAGGCCAGACAAGGAGGAGTTTTATCCTCAGTCAGGAATTTGGTAATCAGAGCAGAGCGTTTCACACAAGAGTTGCCAATTCCTGCCCACAGTGTATCACAGACAAATAGGAAAATAAAAACCTTGCAAATTCTGATTTTTTTCTTATTCAGCTTATTTACAAAATGTTCACATGGGAGAATGGCAAGCAATCCTCCACTGCAGACAGCAGAGCAAAAACAAGGAGAGCCAGGTGCTCCAAATAAGAAAATGTCAGGAAGGCTCTACATCTCCGCTGAGCAGCCTGAGCCATAAATTTTGGCAATGCCACCACTGTGACCTGGAGCCTGGGGGAAGAGAATAGTATAAAAATGATAAATCACAGCCAGAGTTCCAGATCTTAATCAGACAAAGAAAGCTGGTTCCATTATCAGACAGATTTATATAATCGCTTACTAATAATGCTGTCTTCTTCCTCCGGTTCCTTTCAGTGAGACCCCAGATAACAATCCTGAGGTCACATCCATCCTGGTGTTGGAAGGGACCAGTGCATTTCCAGCCTGGCATTCTGTGTCCAGTGTTTCCTTGCATTAATACCTGCTTGAGCTAGAGCACCTCTCAGGGCAGTGGATCCGGGTGCTGAGGGAGCACAGCATCAGGGGAACTTTCCTAACAATTATTTTTGGTTGTATTCCACGTTGCAGTGTCTCCAGCTCCCAGCCACTGCTCTCACTGTGCATCCATTTATTCAGCTCCAGAGATTTCCATGGTCAGACCACCGGGGTCTTCTTTCCCCTCACTCTCCCAAGAAGCTAAAGAGGCTTGTCTCCTCACTTTTTGGTACAAAGGCTTTTGAGGTTTTTTTTTGTTCCTCTCCTCTTTTGAATCCTCTCTAACATGTCACACTCCTTCTCAAAGTGGAGGTGCCAGACTTCATGGCAGCTTTCCAGGAATATTTTCTTTGGCACCACCACAGTGGCATCACAGCTGTGTCCCAGGTGTTTTAGGGGACTCTGATCCCTGTGCTGCCTTGGTGCTTTCCCTACTCACAGCTCCTCAGTTTTTGCATCTTCTGAATATTTGTCAGGTGTCTCTTCCTTGTCTTCAATTAAAAACTGTGACTGTGGTAGTGCCAGAAAGTCACTCTTGTGGGAGTCCTGGGAAATTATAGTTGCTTGATAATGATTTCTTTTTGCAGCTGCAGATTTAAATTTGTCTTTTAGTTGTGTGTCAGTGTCATTCTGTTTCATTCTGTTATCAGAGAAAATATATTCATTTACGAGTAGTCTTTGCTGTATTTCAGTCTCCAAAACATCATCCAAGGATTTTTGCTGTAATATAAATTAATAACATTATCCAGCCAAATATTTTGACTAGTTTAAGAATATTATGTGACCAGAACTACTTTTGCCAGATAAATTAAAACTAAAAAAACCTATTTACTTCAATAGGGACCTGTTATCTCTACATGCATATTAATTAGCATCAACTCTAAACGCAATAATTTCTAAGGAAGAAAAACCTTGTTAAGAAAATAACATCAATATAATTTGCCTGCTCTGGTAGTGATTCAATTTGACTCTACCTGGCTGCTCCCTCTGCCTCATCTCAGATTCCAAAACAAGGCTGGGGCTCCTTCAGTCTCCTGAAACTGGCACTTCTTACACATTCACAGTCACAGGTCAGGGGATGTCTCCTTCAGCTGCTGTAAAACCCTTGCATGCCAATTTTTTTGATAAGTTAATATAAAAAAAAAATAGTCTGACTTTCCTAGCTGAAATTCAATTCCCTTCTGTGTTATTTTGAGATTAGGTCACTGTTGAGTGTGCTTGTGCTGACATTTTCCCCCAAATATTTTGCAAAAGAGTCTGTTTGAGCCCTTCTTGCTTTTGTACCTTATTTTTGACAATTAGCCATAGTATCGTAATTCAGATCATACTGAACTTGAGTTTTTCTTGTGCCATTATTTTCCTCCGGCAAATGTCTGTAATTTATAGCTTGAAATTAACATTTATGGCGCTTAGCTTCCCTCTTTTCTGTTGTATTTATATCAGCTCCCACTTCCTCTCTAAGTGACACTGTTTTATATGTTTTTCTCATTGTTTGGGGTTGTTTCTTTTTTACTTTTGTGGCAACTTACTTTCTCAACTACAGAATAAAGCCCTGTAAACATCTTGTAAAATGTTAACTGATCCCAAGTATCATTCCTATACTTCAATTTAATTTTCCCCTTTCCACTGAATGCTCTGATAATTGCTTTCAGCTTAGTAAAGCCATCCCTTAGAGCAGTAAGTGTGTTAACTGGTGGGACTTTTATTCTTATTACACATAATGAGCGTAATTAATGTGATTTCACGAGGACTGGGTGTCATCAGCAAACTGCTGTAATCCAGGTCATTGCAGTGTGTGAATCCCAGCTGAAATCACATTTTCCCAAGCCCCTGTGTTCCTTTCTAATTCAATCTGGGAATCCTCTGGTTGCACGTTTTTTTGTTGCTGAGGCCATGTAGCCATTCAGGGGAAGAGCATATATTTGTAGCAGCTCCGTAGTCACAAAAAACACCACCAGAGAAACATCAGGGTGTTGGGAGAGGTCTGTGCACCATCCTGATTTTCCTTGGAGGAAGGAAAAGCAGCGTGGGGAAATGGGTGCCCCTGCGCTGTGAAGCGTGCTGTCCAGACACCTGTACATAACGTGAAGTTAAAGAGGGGAAATAATGGGGGAGCCCAGTTCTGTTGTCATTTCCATTTGGATCATCCTCATCATCACATTTCAGGGTGACAGGTACAGAAACAATGTGTGAAAGTCTCCATCCATGGTGCATTCTGAAGGGCTGCACCTGCGTTTGAGCAGAGGCGTGAGATGAGGATTGGAGCTGTCTGTGGCTACGAGGGGACGCCGACATCTATGGAAAATTGATTTATGCCTTAGTGCCAAATGCATTTGAGTGGACTGGGGAAGTCTCTTAGGAAGATGCTGAGTCTTTCTGCTATGATATTTTCTGGTAATTAAACAGTTCTCTATTTTATAATAGTTAGTGAAAATGAGAGTGGTTGGAAGGGTTATTTCTGTCTGTTACTATTAGATTCTCCAGATTTGCTGACCCTGAATAATTAAATGTTTTTGATCACTCTGTTTATATTACCTAGAACTGAAGTAATTCTGATCCTTCAGCAAACTTGAAGCACAGCATGGAACATACTGAAAGGCGCCAAAAGATGAAACATTTCAGTTTTGTGGTTCACATCTGTCTGTCCTGAGACCAGGAGACCATTATAATGCACTTAGAGCATTTAAAAGCTCCTCAAGGTTGAAAGCCCTGATTAGGGCAGTATCTGTTCCCGTGTGGGAGTCCTGCCTGTGCCAAACCTGGGAGCAAGGAGCCCTCGGGTCCCTTTTCCATGGGAAAAGATGTTAATGATGCTGGGTAGTGGGGGAAAAAAAAAGGGGGGGAAAATGTAATCAAGGAGACCCTGACACTGAAGTGAAAATAGCAGTGTACACATCCATCAGTTTGTACTGTTTTTACAGAGAGTATAAAATATTTAAACTGAAGCCATTAATCATCCTGTTCCTCTGTTCTAATCCATGGGAACCACAGGAGGTCACCAAATATGCATTTAATATAAAAGAATGAAAAATATTGGAGGGAAAAGTAGTGTAATCTAAGAGCAAGAAATGCTAAGAGCAAAGAAAAAATCTCAAACAGAAATTTTGCTAAAAATTAAAATATTATTTTTACAACACTCTGTTGGAAAATCATTACATTTTGGGCAAAAATTCAAAATGCATTGAGAATTAGTTAAAAAAATACCAAAGATGGAAATTTGTTTTACTTCTTGACTTTTTTTTTTTTAAGATACTGCTGGATAGGAGCATTCTCTATTTTGTTTATTTTGATAAAATCCCAATATTTCTCATGGAAAACAGATGCTTCTTGCAGAAACCATTGCCAGCTTCACATTCCAGGTTTCCAGCAGGTAATTTTGATGGATGTTTTAAACCCCTCACACCACTGGGTTTTGTGCCTTGGGCTGATATTGCCCTCACCCCCCCCCCAATTTCAGTACCTAAAGGTGAGAGGGGTGTGGGGGTGCCTTTCCCTGCCTTCACTGGGTGTCAGTGTGGAAAGGAAATCCAAGGGCTGGGGCTAAGCTGCATCCCTGTGATTTATCCAATATTGTTTGAGTTTCCTGGAGTAAGCCTGGCTATTGATGAATTTATTTCTTTATTTACTGGTTCAGTGGTGTGCAGAGCTGGTGCTGCTGGGAGGGGATACCTTGGTGCAGGAAGGCAAGGGGTGGCAGAAGGAGACTTTTACTGCCCAGCCAAGGGCTGGAAGGTGGAAATATTTCCATTATGTTCCCAGGTATCCCATGCCTGCTGTAAGAGCTCAAAGAGCTCTGCTGTGCCTTGTGCTGCCTGGGAATGCGGGAGGGACGCGGCAGAACCGTGGGCTTCCAAAACCTGCATTCAGCCTTGGCACAATACAGCCACTGTGGAAGAAGACATTAGGAACAAAAAATAAAGCTTGAAGCTTCAAGAGCAGGCTGCCAGAATTATTAAGAAAAACATCAAAATGATGCCATTAAAAACAGATGGGGATTCTATAAAGTATTGAAAAGAAAATGTTTAATTATGAGCCTTATGCAAAACCCATCAAAGTTGGATTAATATTATAGTGCTGTTGCTGTAGAGGGTTTAAGTAGTCCGTGGTGGAACATTAATCTTTCACTCCTTTAAAAATAATGTTTTCCTTTTGTTGATGACAAATTCCATCTCTTCACTGTTGAAATCATATATCCAGATTAATAGCATCTAACATAATGAAATCAAAAGGCACAGGTAATATGGATTAGTTTAGAAAACAACATCAACGAGGGGAAAAAAAAAGCCCCAAGGGGGGAAAAAAGCTTCACTGGATGAGTGCTTTTGTCAACATCACTGCATTTTTTCCTGTTGTTAAAAGATAAAGGGGTAGTCTCTGTTCATAGGTATCCTTGTCTGTCTGGGATATTGTGTCATGTACATATAGACGTACATCTGTGCTGTTTCTAGTAGGATGCTCTGTAATTTTTGGGGTGAGGGAGCCTTCTCTGTCCCACGTCTCTGGCATGTTGCCCATGGCTGCACAATCTGAACACCTCTGGCAAAAATTGCTGCCACAAACTTGCCTCTCCCAACTCAGCTGTCTGGGAAAGCTACAAGGAGGTTTTGGGGTTTTACATTCACTGCCTGGCATTCCCTTTTCCTGCCAGGATCTTTGCTGCCTCCCTGCATGAAGAGATTTGCACCCCAGGTCAGGAATTTCAGACTTTTTCCTTCATCAATTAATTTGAGCATTGGAGAAGATGGCAATTTTTTAAAATTTTTTTTAATTTTTTGCCTGTGTCATGATGCTTTTGAATTTTTGAATTCCTGGAAGTGTCCAAGGCAAGATTGAAAAGGGACCCAAGCAGTTTGATCTAATGAGTGGCACCCCTGACCATAGCAGGGGGATGGAACTAAGTGATCTCCAAGGTCTGTTCCAACCCAAACCATTCTGTGGTTCTGTGATTTCTTTCCCTGGTAGAGTTGGGCACAGGTGTGAGCTGCTGTTTTTGGGAGAAAACTCTGAAATGAAACCTTTCCCTCCAGCCTCTGTCATCCTGGTGTCTGAGCTTGGACTTTTGTGTAAATAAGGCAAAGATCCCCCATTTTGTCTCCTCACCTGTTCTGTCTTTAGGCCTGGGCTGTAGTGCTGGCTGCATCAATCCATGTGTTGGGATTCACTGCCCTGGCCCTCCATCACGTGTCTTTCCAACATCTGCAGGCAACTCTTTGAGCACAGAGCTTTACCTGTGCTGCTTAAAACTCAGCTGCTTTATCAGTGAACCACAGGGTCAAAAACCTATTGCTGCATTCACTTAATACTACAGGAACAATTTTTCTTCTTCCCTTCCACTCCTTCAAATTTTTTTTTTAAATAATCTGTGTTTTATTGGATCACCAGGTACACCAAAAGCAAGCTCTTATTTTAGCAAAAATATCAACACTGACTGCCAAGGTAGATTTAAAGTGTTCATTACAAAATATTTTGTCCTGGGCTTTAAGAATAATGCGCTTTCAGTACAAAGAAATGGTTATTTCAAACATTGGACTTTTTTTTTTTTGTTTTAGTTATTTACAATAGGTTTCAAGATTTAGAATTACCATGAAAGATTTACTTATATTGCAGTTCATGTAAAATTTAAAATCAATAAAGTAAATAAATTTAGCTTGTCTGCCTGAATCGATTTCCCCCTATGCTAACGCAGCCCTGTAATGCTGCACTTCCTTATCTCCCATGTCATCCTCCAGTGATAGTCTGGGGCTTGAATGGTGCTGTGTTATCATGTCCTCTGCAACATAGTGTTCCTCTGAGCCTGCTGCCACTTCAGTATTTCAAACCTGCCTTCGGAGCCTCACCTCCCACTGGATGGGGAGCTGGGAGCCAGACCCAGCTTCCTCCCCCTTGGAGCACCCCTGTGCTCTCACAGCTGGTTATGAAGAAAGGGAATATTGCTGCCAAAATAGGGGCAGGTATCTGGGCTTGGACAGGCAAGATATGCATGGAAAAGGGCTGAAAGGTTCTTTGGCAGGGCAGCCCCACTGGAGAGGGAAAAAGGACTGCCCCTTATTTTTCCCTCTTTTTTTTTCCTCCAAAGTTTGCCAGTAGTTGGGAACAAACAGAGCTTCCTTTTTAGTTGTTAATGATGATGATTATTATTGATTTTATTTTTTTTAGTTGCAGGATTTTAATGATGATGAAAAGCAAATGTGTTCATCCACCCTTTGCATTGGTATTTTCCTCAGTCTGAGATGGGGCAATTGCAGCGTGCACAGAAAGAGGAGAGATGTCCAATGATGGATTTTCCTTGGGTTTGCCCTCTTTTTTATACAGATGCCTCGGACAGTTGTCAAAACTGACACACCTGTGGGGGATGCCCTGGCATGACTGAAATGCCAGGCTGAGGGAAAGCACTTGGTCAGGAACGCAGTAGCCAGTTCCAGGTTTTCCCCTTGGCAGCCTCATCAGCGTTCCACATGGAATCACAAATGATAACATAAACCATGGACCTACCTTGCAGTGCTGTCGAGTGTGCTCAGCAGACACAGCTGCCCCATTCATAGGATTTGCAGCAATAATAATCTAAAACTGATGAACTTTAAAAATATTGGATTTACTTATTAAGAAAGGAAACATATAAATACAAGTGCTTTGATTCTGGGTCTGGCAAAAGGGTAACTTTTTATAGCCACACAAACACTGTTCTTTTAAGGCACTACTCTGGTTTCATGTGTAGTGAAATGTTCCTTTTTTATTACTTGTGAAAGAAAAGAAAATATCAACCCCGTCTGTCAGTGCTGCTGTTGAGTTTAAGATGGAGCACCCTTCCGGAAGCTGCGAGAGAGATGTCTATAAAATGTTAGGCTGGCTTTAAAGAAAAACAAAAAGGAGAACAGAAAACAGAAAAAGAGAGGGCATAATGATATAATAACAATAAAAAAGAGGAACAGATCTCTTTCTGGTTTAAGTTGGGATAAATTCAAGTGGAACCAGTGATGTGCTGTATTTACACCAGTTCAGCAGCAAGAGGTTTGTGTATGTCCAAAACTCGGGAGATTGAGCAAATAAATACAAGCTATGTAATCAGTTTTATTTGTTTTCTGAGTCATGTCTGGTGCATGGAGGCAAAGAGGCTCCAGTTAGAGGAGTGGATTGGAGGAGTGGAGTTGTCCTTCCGGCAGGAGCTGATGGTGAACTTGGAGCATTATTCCATAGGAAGTCTAGGATCGCCGTTTCGGCTCTCTAGCCACCAGCAGGTTTGCAGGTGATTTGGAGCATGATGTGGTTCTAGCCCAAATACAATTCTTACACCACCCTGGCCGGCCTTGGAGAAAACAGGACGTGCTGGATTGGGTACGTGCATTAATGACTGTGTTTCCCAGAGATGCAGAGCAGCACAGCTCCTGAGGCTGTTTCTCACTAGAAAACTTGGCTGAGATGTGGGGAATTGGGCTAATTAAGAAGATGTTAAACACAGCTCTGCAGTAACAGCAGCTGACTGGCACGCTGTCTGGAACAGGAGGCTCACTGAGCCTGACTGTCACGAAGCTGAGAAAGGAAGAGCCTGTCATTTTATTAACTGCA
The DNA here is from genome assembly GCF_015832195.1 of Motacilla alba alba. Taxonomy (NCBI): domain Eukaryota; kingdom Metazoa; phylum Chordata; class Aves; order Passeriformes; family Motacillidae; genus Motacilla; species Motacilla alba. The sequence goes on from NC_052024.1 coordinate 21,688,384, forward strand.
GGATCGTCTTTGATTGCATTAGCAAGGCTCTCCCGCAGCAACCAAGCCTAATTTTCCGGGGAAGGCAGAGTGGGTGCCCGCAGGGGAACGCTCTGCTCCGAAGGTCAGCCCGGGCTTTCATTTCTTCCCCCTGATTTTTGATAAAGAGCTCTATGTTGTCAGAAACGAGCAGTGGTGGCTGCCCTCCTAAGTACCTACGGATAGGCTTGAACAAGTGCTTAGTCTGGGAACTACGGAGCGTCAAGTCAAGAGACTCCTGTCCTGTTCTGCACTGCTGGGAGCCAGCGCTTCTCCTGGCGCCGAGATAAGGGCAACTAAAGGGCTGTAGTCACCCATTCAGAAAGGGCTCAGAAATGCCAGCCCAGACTTTTGAGATCTTTTCCCTTTCTAATTCGCCTATTTAGTAAATAGGTAAAAAAATTAATCCCGTACAGTGCCACTTTTAATTCTATTATCTGCTGGTTTTTCACTTGGGGACATAAGCTGTGTCCCTGCACAGGGAGGCTGAGGTTTAATTCTGCACCCAAGAAGTGGAAATGCTCTGCTGCTCTGCAGGAAGAACTCTGTCCATGCGAAGCAGAAACACTCAGGACCGGCCAGGAATATTTCTGAGCATATGTAATGAGTGCAGAGCTCGCAGACTTTATTTAAACCTTCAACTTTTCTACACTTAGATTGTCAAGCATTTTAAGCCCATCCACCAAGTCATCGCTTCCACTCCACGTGTTTAGATTTGCCAAATTTGGTTTCAAATTATGTTTTTTAAATAGAAGGGTTTTTTTTTGGTTTTTTTTTTTCCCAAATAGTGAAAGTCCCCTCTCCTCTCTGTTTAGCCTGAAGATGCCGAGCTGGTTCCATGGTGCTCATTGAGGTGCCTTAACTCAGCCATAGGCACAACAACTTGTCTGTTGTCTTACAGAGTTCATGGGCATAACAGCAGAGAAATATGAAGCTGGGACACTATTTATTGACTAATACCATGTGGTTAGTCCAGTATTTCCTCTGATGATAACAGACTGTGGTTTTAATTTGAATGGCCACTAATGTGTGATCCTGCGTGATTTGGGGTGCAATAATTAGGATGTGAGAATAGCTGAAAAGAGATAAAGGGGTGGGTTAGGCTGACAAGCTCTTATGTTATTAACTTTACCATATCAAATGTTTATACTGGTCCACCTGCCTGTCTCTTGTAAAAATACCTCCACCTTGAGTTGTGGGTAAGATTAAATTCATGTCTGTGCTCACCTTTCTCAAGATAAAGTAAAAAGATACTGGAGGAGAGACATGGTATCAGATGGGCAACTTTGGTTTACAGAGATGCCTGGGTTTCCTTGTTCCCATATCCACAAACCCAGCTGTGGATGTGAAACTCTTCCCAGTGTTTCACCTTCTGCTTCTTATCCACACTGAACTGAGAAGTTGCTGTGAACAAAGTTCTTGTGCAAACCATGGAAACGTAAGGTAGGATCTTAGCCCTGATTAATTTAATGGTGTCTCTAGAAAGCACCAAAAGAGCACAAAAGTCCAAATCCATAGTGCAAGGAAAATATGAGAGGGTAGAGCAGGGGGGACATATGGATTTGGGGCAAACCTGGCTTAACCCTACTCAGTCCTTGGTTTCCCCGAGGCTGGAGGGGATGTGAAGGATGTCCTCATCCCTGCCATGTGCTCCAGAAAGCAGGATGGAGGGTCTCAGTGATGTCTTAGCATGGGAAAAATGTCAGGATTTATTTGCTGTGCTGCGGTTTCTGCTCCTACAACACAGAGTTTGAAATGCAAATAGAAGGTTTTGAAAAAGTTATGATTTCAGTCATTTTGTTGGTCAGCTCCAGCTGCTGCCATTTCAGGCTGATGATGGCTGTTTTCTGTCCTCTCACACAAGTCCTGTGTGATCCCAGGTACGAGTGCATCCCTCAGCCCAAGGGGCCGGAGCTCAGTATTTCGGTGGTTTCTCTGCACTATCTCCAAAATCAGCCCCGCGCCTCCTCCTCCTCCTCGTTTATCAGCCAGAGCACACAGATAACATCCTCGTGACGTGGCCCTGACCTTTGTCAACCTTTGTTAAGGCTCCATCTGAAGTCCGGCCGAGTGTTTGTAAACAGGATGTAATTAAGGCTGGGAACTGACAGCGCCTGATGGGAGGACAATGCGGAGCTGGCGGGACCCGGGCTGTCAGATGTCCGCCCGCATTGTGCTGCCGGTGCCGTCGTGGTAATTGGTGTCCTCTGGCCGAAGGAAGTGCACTCAACTCGGATTAATCTGCCGCGGTGCGGGGGCCATCCCTGCGAGCGCGAGTGTTTCCTCCGATAAACCCGAGCGGGGCGGGGGCGGCGGCCGGAGCTGTGAAAGCCCGGAGCGCGCTGACAGGTGCCCGCCGAAAACTGGGAACAGGAAAGGTGTGGGGCGACAGGAGCTGGCAAGGACGCGGCGTCTTCGCAGCTCGCCTTATCGGCTGGGCGAGCGGGGCAGGGTGAGCGCTTATCGCCGCTCGGGGCGGCCGGAGCGAGCGCTGGAGCAGCCGGAGGAAGGGATGCGGATAACGCCGGCTGCGGGCACGGCTGGATGGGCTGCGGGAGCGCCCCTGGCAGGGCTGCAGCGACTACTTCAGTGCCACGATTTGTCCAGGACAAAGTTTAAAAAACATAGATATATATATGTGTGTGTATATCTATATCTATATCTATCTATCTATCTATCTATCTATATATATAGAGAGAGATATATATATATAGATATATATATATAGATATATATATAGATATATATATATAGATATAGATAGATATAGATATAGATATATATAGATATATATTGCACACACACATATATACATATATATACACATATATACACACATACATATATATATACATGTATACATACATACATATACACACATACATACATATATACATACATATGTATATATATACACATACACACATATATATATACATACATACTAATAAATCTATATATAAATAAATAAATCTGGTCAAATACTGGAATCATCTGCCCAGGGAGGTGGTGGAGTCACCATCCCTGGATGTGTTTAAAAAAAGACTGGATGTGGCACTTGGTGCCATGATCTAGTTGAGGTGTTAGAACATGGGTTGGACTCGATGATCTTAAAGGTCTCTTCCAACCTAAAAATTCTGTGATTTTGTGATATCTATGTATATAAAGTGTGTATGTATGTATATAAAGTGTGTATATGCACGTACATCAACACACATACACGTGAAAATGAAAACTCATAATTGAAGGAAGAATTATTTTCTGGGTTTGTGGTTTATTGGTTTATTTTTTGGTTTTTGGTTATTCCTTTTTTTTAGTATCCTGATCGGGTTTTATTGCTTGTTTCACAGCCCTGAACTTGTCCATAAGTGAGGGTAGAAGTGACTGAATGTAAGGCTGATCCCAAGTATCCCATTTTGTTTGTCCGCTGCTTGTTCAGGGATGAGGAAGAAGCTTGGCTTGGAAATTTGTTTTTAATCACCTAACATAAGCAAGTGTGTTTCAAAATATATCACTTTAATTTTTCATCTTTACAGACTGGCAGATATCTGTCCATGGTAACCTAAAGGCAGATAAATATTCAAGGATGTGCATTGATTTAAGAAAATGTACAGCATTCTCACTTTTTTTTTGGCATACAGGTGTCTAAAAATATTACGGTGTGTTTTTTCCTTGTAAGTTTTAGATTACATCATCAGCTGATTGCATAAATCCTTTCAGGTATATTTAATTAGCATTTAATGCAGCACACTGGATTCCATATTCTTTAGGAATTTCCAAATCACTATTTTAATATGAAAAAAAAAAAGGTGTCCATGAATCAGTGAATAAATGAGAAGGTGTATGACAAGATCTGTTTAAAATATACAGAGTAGATGCTTTGAAAATTGGTATAACACCATGGCAGGTCCCAGGGTAGCATCCTACACAGCATCCAAGCACAGAGTAATCACTGAATATTTTAAACCCTCTAATTTAGGGCTGGAGGAGTCAGATCACACTCCTTTGAAATCATTAGCTAAATTCTTGCCCTACTTTGCCCTAAGGAAAGGTGAGAGTTAGGAGAGGCATTCCCCACATCCCAACCCAAGAGCTCTGCTGTGTCAGAAGGAAGTTGAAAAGGTGGCTGCTGTGTTGGGAGTGGCTGTACATCCGAATGGTGGTGATTTTTAGGGGAAATAGGAGAAAAAAGGACTCTGGTAACTTTTCCCTGCTTTTTTAGGTCTGCTCAAGAAGGAAGCCTTTGAAAGAAGGAAACACTAAACAAAAATCCACCTGTTTCCAGGGAAGAGAAGTGATTCCCAATAGCCCAAAAAGAGACTAGAAAAAGTTTTACATATATATATATTATATGTATGTATGTATGTATGTATATATGCACACATATATTTCTGTGTAAGAAGACAAATGATTTTTTTTTTTCTCAATGTGAGAAGGAAAGCAGAAAAATATTCTTTGGCAGCTCTGAGTTTACTCAGCTCAGAAATATGCCTCAAAGTTCAAACCAAAGTTGACCAATCCTCCAAAGCTGCTTATAGCTGCAGATAATGACATTTGTTTCCAGTTGTTAATGGGAGTAAGGTAGAAAAGCACATTAATGCCTGAAGCCTGCTGAATGGAAATGCCTGTTTTCCTATATTAGATTGTGCAGGGCTGTCAGACATCCCCATCCCAGTGCTGGGAAGGGAGGCAGGGATTGTGGTGAAGGTTTGCCAGCTCTGGTTTTATGTATGTGTGTTCCACAGAGTGCAAGGCGAAGCAGAGCCCTTCACTCAGCAGCAGCAAATAAATACAAGGAGGCAAAGGGCTGAGTACAGCACCTTGGGGAGCAGAGGAGGGCAGGAGAGGAGGATGGACAGAAGCTGCTGAGAGATGCAAATGGGCTCATGGCTAAAGAGAGATGAGGCAAACCAGGGCAAAACGGTTCCACTTAACCTACCTAACCTGCTTAACTAAATAAACCCTTCCTGTGACATGCAGCGGGGTTTCCCTCAAAGGCCACAGTCATTAGATGAAAGAGTTAAAGACAGAACACTCTAAAAGAATTAACTTTGATGTTTAAATATGTTCTTGGTATGTAAATACGCCCGTCAAAGGAAAAGGAACAAAACACCCAATGCAGTGAATATAAGGTGTTTTATTTTTTGGTTGGAAAGGGTGGATTAAGTTAGGGCTGTGGTGGTTTTTTTTTTTTTTTTTTGTTAGGTAAATCATTTTCTTTTTAAATGAAATTCTGTTTGACTGCATGAAATATGAACAGTAATTAAATGCACAGTCTGTGGGCCTTCCATACTTTAAAGCTCTTTCTTAAAAAAAAAAAAAAAACCCAACACAACTGCTCACCTCAGACAGGCCAATTACCCAAGAATGATGGAGTCAAGAGGAAAGTAGCTAAATTTCTTTACTTGAATGATCACAACCACAAGCCAGTGATTAGTCCCTGCAGCACCAGCGGGGATGTGGTGGGGACACTCACATTGGAAGACTTCAAATAGTCATTTCCTTGGTTAAAATAAAATCTGACTGCACTAAATAGACAGTTTTTAATCTCAATTGGACATCTGAAGATTTCTCAAGCTGTTGTTGGCTGCAGCAGAAACAAATTTTTCTGCTTTGTTGATTAAACCAGTGGTCTCCACCATTGCTTATCGGCCTGCGACGAGCTGTTCTTTTTAATTAAAAGTGAGCCACCACGAGAGAGCAATTAACAGCTAGTAATTACTGTGCTCTTCAGAACTGCAACATTTTGCCTTTCATTCCAATTATATAATGGACAAGTGGCTTTTTGATCTTCAAATTAGTGAGCTCTTGTACTATTTGTTTTGAGGCAGATTTGGAAGGTTAATGATGGCCTGTGGTGGCACTCTTTCCACTGACTGATGTAAGACAAGAAAAAAAGGGGAAGGGAACAGGAATAGTCTATCAAGAAATGCAAATGCTGCCTTCATGATAATGAACAGGAGAAATGCAGGCAACTTAATATGCAGGTTATTCAATACAAACCAAATAAAGCCTGGTTTTGGTGCTAGCCCATGGAATGCTAGCTATGGAATTATTTTTTCTTTTTTTTTAAATTATTAAAAAAAAGTTTAATTAAGCATTTCAATATAGATTCTTTAGAGAGTGACACATAACATTTAACTGTTTGATAGTTAATTGTGTTTGCCTTTGATTGTGGCACCTATAGTTAAATGTTGTACAACATTACTGAGGCATTGAACTGTCCCCTAGGACACGCGAGGCATTGACTTTGTCTAAAATCTTTTAAGTAATAAGTCTTAATATATTTAATGGCCACTGTGCCCTTTGAGTACAAGGAGCCCTTACATCACAAACAGTTGTCTAATTTTAATTAATATTGATTTGCATCTCTTAAATAAAAACTATAATTGTTGCTCTTGCTTATGGCTGTATAATAATCCTAGAAAATGGACATGGGGAATATGCTGTGTGTATAGGAGTGTGTGTTTTAAAGAAAAGATCAATAATGCTGTTATTAGGGCAGATCTCTGCTCTTTTGATTAGAATTGCTGCAATCAGCTGAGTGCTGCTATGCTGACTTACCCCAGTTGTGGTCTTGGCATCCGATTTTTTAAAATTGTGTTTATTACTGGTATTACTTTTTCATGTACAAATACAAATAAGGTTTGTGCTGGTCTCAGCTACCCTGTTTTTTTGCAAGAAGTCAACAGCTGTAGTGTTCTGCTGCCTCTTTAATGGATTAAGAATTTGGCACTTTAGTTTTGCTGTGCATGGCTGGATTATGCATATCTGCACATCTTAACAAAACCACAGACTCCACTAAACAGACAAATTACAGATGTTCTGGAAAAAAAAAAGGTGTCTTCAGTGTGATGAATAAAGCATCAATCTCTTTCTATGGATTGCTGAAACAAGAGCTGTGTTTAAATTTCTTCACATCCATTGATTTGGTTTTTCCTGGACTAAACACAACCATTAATTACAGAAGTAACAGCAGGTGTGACAGAACAGAGACAAACCTTTTCTTTCGGGTTGTTGAAGCTTTAGTCTTGCAGTTGTTCCTCTAGGACAGAAATGGGCTGTTTGTTTTCTTGGAGGCAGAATCAGGTTTGAGTTACTCAGCAGATGCTGAAAAACAGTGTAAAATCATGTTTCTAAGAGTGTTTAAAAATGTTTTGCATTGTGTTTTCAAGTGTCCACCTAAAACTTGAGCTGGAGTGTGATAATATAATTAGGATTTTAAAAAAGGCTGTGCAACCAGTGTGCTGAGCTGGTTACACAGCTTATGGTCTGCTGGATAGCTGCAAGCTGAGCTCTTGAAAATCAAGAGTCTCTTCCCATGCCTTGGCAAACAAAGCTTCCACTGACAAAATTTTGGCCTGTGAAGAGTTCAGGACTGAATCTGCACACAGGGCGTGGGAGGTGAAAGCTGGAGAGTGGGAAAATAAAGAGACCAAATTAAATATTTCAAGCAGGAATAGGGACAATGTACATGCAGACAATTTTGAAAAAAAAAATCATGTGCTCTAAAGTTTAAATCTCTTTAGAGGAAACTGTTTTGCTGAATGGGACAAATGTTGACTTTTCAATTACAGGTTTGTTAGGGATCATGGACTGTTTTGGTTCACTGTGTAGAGCAGTACTCCCAGGTGGTTGCAGGTTTGAAGATGAATGTGTGCTCTTTGTCTGAGCCATATGGAACCCCTCACTGCAGCACTTGCCATGGGCTGAGATGCCACCAGTGTGATGTTTGTCTGCATTGCAGGGATGTGGAGGAAGTATCAGGGCTGCATTCTCCATCCTCTCTCATTCACGCAGTCATTTCAATGGGTCACAGCAGCTGTGCATTGTTTTCTTAATTCACAGCATACTGGGCTTTCTCTGGAGGTGTGAAGGGGAGGCTGGATGACACAGGATCTCTGGGCCTCTGACATGAACTGGGGTCATGCTGGGGAAAATGGATAGAAAGGAGTAAGGACTCAGTTTGAAAATTTAGGAAAGTAATGTCTGGAGTTTAGGGAGCAGGACACACTTGAGTTGAACTTATTGGAGAAATGCAGCAAAAACCTTCTAAATTTTCCTTTTACATCAGCAAGCCAATGCATTCCTTGGGTCCAGGCTAGGGGAGGTGCATTCCCAGGAACACCCCTAACAAGTAACTGCTCCCATGGGGAGGGCTCCCTCTCTCATTTCCTAATCATGGCATATCCATAAACACTGTTAGTTAGTGATTTCTGATGACTACTGCTGGTGGTGATTTCTGCACCCAAGACCAAGCACCAGTTTCACGGTCACTTTGCCTATTATCTGTCTGTACAGATAATACAGTTCTGTATTTAATAATATCCTGAGGGGGCTTCAGGAAAATGTTGAAAGGAATCGGCAAAATCATTGAGATCACTGCTGTGACCTGAGTTTGGGTATTTATAATATTTAACATATTTAATTCAATATAAATATGAACTTGACTGTGGTCATTTGCACATAGCCCACAGGGCAAAGGCCCAAATCTTAAATGCTGACAGGTCAGGGTGACACCCAATGTGCACAGATACATTTACGTGCTCTGGGTGCAATGAAACATAAACCAAACCTGAAACTCTGGTGTGTTTTAGGTGTTAAGGAAGAAAAGGAATAACAGTTCTAGCAGTGGTAGTGCTGCTCTTCACTGTGGTGAAAGGCTCTGAGAATTTCTGAATTATGGTTATTAATGTCAAAACCACTCATTTTGTGAAACCAGGCGATGCTCCCCTGGGGAGCCCTTGGGTGACACCCCTGGATCAGCAGGGACTCCACCCCAGTTTATCCTGATGGATATCAGCAGGAGAGGAGGATCCAAGCATTTGCTTCCACTCTTGCAAACTCTTCACCATATTTCTGTATATCATATATCTACATCTTGGAACCCGAAAGGGAGCCCTGGCAGCAGTGCCTGAGGTTCAGCTCCTTAAACAATCCATCCCCTTGATCTGCACACATGTGCTGACTCCCAGTAATGGGAGTTGCACATGCTGGGTGAAAGGAGACTAAACCTTTCCTACATTTTTACTGGTGAAATACTGGAAATGGGATGATGGCAGCCAACTAGATTGTGAGGACTCTTGTCAGAAATATGATTAGGAATTTCTTTCTATGTAGCTCACACGGTAACAGACACGAGCCTTGAGCCAGACGAATAGTGGGTAATATCTAGAGAAGGAAAAGTGTTCTCTGAGATGTTTAAATGAGAATTCCAGAGCAGATGAAAATTGGCCTCTGAGGGAATAACATTTTCTTTTTCTTCATAACTGTGGATAAAAATTCCAAATAGATCATCAGTATGTATATTGAGGGGAGATCACATTCCTGTGATATTGCTAGAAAATTCAGTAGCAATGTATTTTTCATTTTTGATTTTTTTTCACTCTGAAATTTTTTTTCTTGGGTTTTTGCCATATAATGCAATAAAATGCGCCTATGAGATACAGGAGATTTAAAGTCTGTTGGTGTTCATTACATTACACAGAGTCATACAGAATTTAAGGTCCTATATGTTAGTCTGCTTCTGAATCAACACAGGCAAGTACATCCAAGGTAGGAGAAGCAAAACCCTGGATGCCTCTGCTGTAGCTGGAAATATGAGAATAAGTCTTCTGGATGTGTATTTATTTTGGAGTCTCTGAAAAACCCAATAGAAGCAGGGCTGCTTTATGTGAGGCTTGGAGTGAAAGAATATATCTATTCCCCAAAATAAAAGTGTGATCAACTTTCATCCTTTCTGCCTTGTCCTGTGTTGCTGTCACTTCTAGGCAGAGCAGAGCATGGCTCCATGAGAGTCTTGAAGGGAATTGAAGTATAAATCACTACGTTGCTAAAGAAGAAGATAATACAATTTTAAGTTATAAATTGCAATCTGTAGATTTTAGTGAGAAGAGCCCTACTAGAGTTCAGCTGGCCTGCTCTCTAGGATTTTGTCTGGTTCTGTTTGCCATCGCCAGGCAGCTCTTCTTATGGCTGTGTCCTGCTTGGATATGGCAATACTTGGGTTAATCTCAGGGTTTCTCACTGCAGAGGTATTTGAAAATTGTCTGTAGATATATCTGAAAAATGGCAATGTTGAGGCAACATTCCTTTAAGAATATTATTTTTTCTGAGCAGAGAAAAATGAAGATTCTTCAGATAGTTTTGAAATGTTGTCTTTCAAAAAAATCAATAAGATATCTTTAAAACAATGTAATATCCATCACTCATTTTGTGATACACCTTGATTTTTCATAGTTGAATTTAAAAAAATATTTGCAAAGATCCTCCAAAATATTGGAGTCCTGGCTTTGACATATTTTCTTTTTTCTTTTCTTTGGTCCTTTCTTCACAAATCCAATCCCATATTACCAAATTATCATTATTTTTTAAAATTGCATTTTAATTTAAATTTCCTTCAAATACTCTGCCCACAATCAGTTTCCTCCCTCCCTTTCTCTATTATGAGTGCCATACAAAGACATACTGAGATCTTCATGGCTCGCACTAGAAAACCTGTAATGGGTTATTTTTTTGGCTGGAGCTCATAGTTATTAAATGCCTCCTGCTTTGCAAATGTCTCTCCTCCAGTGAGCACCGTGTGCTAATCTCCTGTTCTTCCAGTCTATGCATCCATGCCTAATGTGGGGAAACAGGCTTAAACCTCTTAAACTCATGTTAAAAGCTGGGAGTTGGCTTTTACAGCTGTCCACATCCAAAGGTGGGAGGGCATCCCAAAGCCTTCCCAGCACTGCCAGTGATGCAGAGTGTGACCAGGCATGAAGCATTTTGCATTCAGCTGCACATTCTAAGGTTGGAGCTCTGGCTCTTGCAGTTACCTGCTGGTACCACCACTCCTGCCAGGTTGCTTTAAACAATCACAGAATCATCCAATGCCTTGGGTTGGAAGGGACCTTAAGGCTCCTCTCATTTCAACCCCTCTGCCACAGGTTCCACACATTCCACTATCCCAGGTTGCTCCAAGTCCTGTCCAGCCTTGGACACTTCCAGGGATCCAGGGGCAGCCACAGCTTCTCTGGGCACCCTGTGCCAGGGCCTGCCCACCCTCACAGGGGACAATTTCTTCCCAATATCCTGTCTAATCCAGCTCTCTGTCAGTGTGAAGTCCTTGTCCTGTCCCTCCATCCCTTGTCCAAAGTCTCTCTCCAGCTCTCCTGGAGCCCCTTTAGGCACAGGATGGCTCTGAGCTCTCCCTGGATCCTTCACCTCCAGGGTGAACACCCCCAGCTCTCAGCCTTTTTCCATAGCTCCAAACTCCATGTGATCATCTTCAAGGCTTCCTCTGGACTCACTCCAACAGATCTTTGTCCTTCATACATCAGGGAACCCAGAGCTGGATGCAACCCTCCAGGTGGGACCTCATGGGAGCAGAGTAGAGGGGAGAATCACCTCCCTTGACCTGCTGCCCACGAAGGGGAGCCTGGCCTCCTCAGCTGGATCCAGGCTGCTGGAAAAGTTCCTCTTATCTACCTGTGAGATAAATGCTGTGATAAATAAATTCCCAGTTTTGGGAGCCTTGCCTTTTAGTGGAGTCAGATGCTATTTCCTCACCCAAAACTTGTTTGTGGAACAGGCTGATGAACAGAAATAAGTGATGCCAACCTCCTTGGGGAGTACAGAAACCATGTCAGCTGCAGAATGTGTTTGTGCTGTACCACCACAGCCTTGTTTTCTGTTAAGGGCAGCAGAAGCCAAAGGATGCCCTCTGTTGAGGCACCCATGAATTTGGTAGCAGTGGGAGATCCAGGGACCTGCTGGGTGCCATGTCAGGAGAATGGAAACCATGCAGCAGACTGTAAATGAATTAAATTTTTTTGTAATTTTGTGTTTTTTTGCAAGTCTAAGTTTCATCTAGTGCTGCGACTTTTAAAACATGGTTAACTTTTGTACTGTACTACTTTTCCTTGCTCTCTGCATAACGGAAGATAATGTCCTGGTTGCCCAGCCCCTTTTCCAGTAAATTAAGGACATTTTGTTTGCATGCTGGTCACTTTAATTTACATTATTCTAGGAATATAATGCACATTCCTGGGAAAATACTCTTTTTCCAATAGAGGGAGTGTTAGTGCCAAGCAATGCCCTTCTTTCTCACTCTGTTTGCATCTTGTAAACCTACCTATAAGCAAATAAAGAGTGTCTTGTGGCTCGGCACTGTTTGGGCTCAGTTTGCTCCCCACTCTGCACCAGCCAACTGACTTCTCTGAGCCGTGACACTCACACAAAAAAGATCAATCTATTCATAACAGCAGAGTGAAGGGAAAAGTGGGTCCTCCCAGAAACCTGCCTCTGGATGGTAGGGCTGAGTCCTCGTCTCTGTCACCCTTCGCATTTGTTTGCCTAATCTCCTGCAGACAAAAAAGTCATGTTGGCATCCAGAAGTTCTTTAAAGCAAAAAAAAAAGAAGGCAAAAAAAAAAAAAATAAAGAAGGGAATTCAACCCTCTAATCCCTGTCACCTTCCCCTCAGAAGGCTGGGGGTGGTGTGGGGCGGGGAGGAGTCGAGCAGCCCCGGCTCTCAGAACAAAACTGATCTAAGCCCTTTGCACAGCAGACAAAGCCTGGGAAGGGGATGCCCGTCTGGGAGCAGCAGCTGGACTGTGAACCCTGAGAGCCCTCTGCTCCGGGTCCTGTTGGATCCCTGCACCACCCAGCCACTCCCTGGGGAGGTGGGATGCACTGGGACATCCCCAGCTCCCAGCTTTCCTTGGGCAAACCAGCCCCCTGCCCCCGGGCATTTGAAAGGGAAGGGGATGCTTAAAGGTGGGATGTGGGGTGACAAGCTGGCATCCGGCAGGTATTTGGGATGTGGTGGTGAATGCACTGAGTTCACACAGCTGCTGGCTGTGGGGAGGGTCTCCCATCCCAAGAACATTCCTTTGCTTTCCCTCCACTGTGCTAGGTTTGGGTTCTTGTTTGAGTCTGTGGGGCCAAATCCTGCTCTGGACTCACTGACACTGGAATCTGCACTCCTGCTGCAAGTGAGACCAGGATCTGATCTGACCTGGACTTAATCTCTAGCAGCTGCCCTGACTGAGAGCTTACCTTCTGAGCAGGACAGCAGCCACTGATTAAAACCCCAGTCAAGGGGGCAACGACCCCCAATTTACTGCCTGCCCTTCGGCAGTCGAGGGGGGTTAGAATTCAAGCCCCAAGCTCTGAAAAGGCTGTGGGAGTGCAGGAGACTCTGGAGAAGTCCCTGGAGAAGCCAGGAGCACCAGGGGAGGGTGAGCAGAGCAGTTGAGAGCTGGGCTGCATCTGCCCAGGAAAAACAAAGGCTGTAAATCCAGCATGAATCATGGGAACGGAATTAACTTAAAATTATCCTTTCAAGGTGAAATATTAGCGGTTGCAACTGTTTGTTTTTGTCACACAGGTGTGTGCCGCTGTGATTTTTAGGAATCTTTTCCTGGTAATTTAGCTTCAGGATATTTGTCATGATGTCTTTAATGGGGAGGCATAATAGTGTGTGCTGAGGGACCTGTGGGTTCAACACTGAAGCAGACAGCACGCATTTAAAATGTAAAAGGCAGATTTATAATGTTTCCAGTGACACAGAATGATAAAAGCCAATGACCAAAAAATATGGGAAATTAATTTTGATCAAAAGGAAGCATCCTTCTGTCAGTCTCACATCTGCTGTTCTGGGATTTCTGCATAAATCTATATGTTTTGGTTCTATTTAGTGCTGTGGGTACTTTGATTAATTTAGCTACATGTTACTGTCATGTTGGGCACATTCATCTTCTGTCTTGAAACATGTACTCCTCAGCCTCTCTATCATTCCACCCCTTCAGGCCTTATTTTCATCACATTTAAGAGAACTCTCCCCTGCCTGTCTTTATCTTGTTAGGCTTTCAGCAGCTTAAGTTGAATCTTCATTCTTTCACTCTTGCTGTCAAACCTCCTTTAGCAAGTTATCTCATTTTCCTATTCATAACATCTAACCCATTATATTTAATACTCAGACACAATTGCATCTGAACATTATGTAGGACTTGCCAGCACAAATACTTGTAAATGAAATCAGACCACCCCTGGAAGGAGCAGTGGTGGCTTTGCCTTGCCAGTGTGTTTTAAATTGAAAAATGCCCAGGACTAAATCCAGTCCCGGAGTAAGTGAAGTCAGTAGAGCTTCATCTGCTGAGCTGAGATGGATTTGACCCTCCAGTAGTGAAAGCTGGAAGGTTAATAACGATCACATAATCTGATATGAAGCAGAAATTAGTGTCAGAACTGTCCCAGTGGGGGTGTGTACATCCAAAGATGACAAAGCCCTTCACACGGATGGGTAAATTATAATGTTCATGCTGCAGCTGGAAAACCAAGGCAGGCAAGTGGAGGGAATTCCCAAATTTCAATAAGCTGTTAGTGCTGAGGGCAGATTTTTGCAGGAGAGGATCCAAATCTCCTTTCATGGTGGGAGTCTCTGGGTCCTCAGTGACAGAATTGGAGGCTCATCCCCATGGGACAGGACAGTTTGGGTTTTCACCCTCTGCTGTTGGAACTGATGAAATGGTGCTGCAGAGGGGTCTCTTCAGCAGCAGATGCCTTGAAAAAAGGGGGGGAAAAAAAGAGAAAGAGGATGACTACTGGGTTAAGCTTTTTGGCAAAGTTCTGTTGCCCTTACTCCTTTGTGGAGGTTGCAGCAGTGGGGAGCAGCAGCTGCAGAGGCACTGCTGACCATCCCAGGGGCTCAGTTTTTGAGGTGGATCCCAACATTTGTGCCTGCTGCAAGAGCTGGGTTGGTGTGAAAGACGATATATGAATTAGTTCCTTCTGGTAGCACTGGACAAAACTCAGTGACCCAGGAAATGTTTTCCTCCCCTTTACTCCAGCCTCCCTTTGCTGGCAAGCTGACCTTTTTAAATGCTTCATCCTTTCCCTCCCAAATGTGGAATTTCCTCCCAAAAAAAATCGTTCTGGCTCAAGCCCTAAGGCTGGTCAGACTCAGCACAGGCTGGAAATGGGTTTTGATACAGGACAGCATCATGGTTTTGGCAGAGTGTCCTGGCCTGGGAGAGCAGCAGTGGAGAATTGCTCAGTGCAGGGGCTGGGGGATCCCTGCTCCTCCCTGGGGCTGGCCTCACACTCCTCCATCGCCTCCAAAAGGGGTCCAAGTGTTTTCTCTGTGCATTGCTCTATTTTTAGGAGGAGGAAAAGCTATTTTAAGCTACATTGAAATGTTTTTATGGCTCTTTCTGAGCCTTCTGTAGCTAGCTGGTCTCATGGTAATTAAGGCATTTGGCCTTACAAGTGGAAGGATTATGAAAACAGTTTCAGTGATTTCTAGAAGTGCTCCAACATATTCCCAAAATAGGATTTTTTTGCATGTGTATTTATGTTTGCTTTAGTGCTTTGGTTTTTTACCAGTGAATGATGCTAAGTGAAAACACAGTGTCTGCCACTTTCACTGGGGTGCTCTGACCCAGCCCTTGAGCATGGAGAGCACTGTAGAGCATTTCCTAGACATTAATATGCACCACTTACATGGAAGTGCATTATTTTTATCAACTGGAGCAATTAAAATACCTTTGCTTAGCTTTGACTTATCCTTACTGCTGGCAAAAGCCGCTGGAAGATTTATATGGGAATTTTTCCTGCATAGAAGTAGGGAAAGAGCCCAGATTTGGGGCTTAGGGACAATCCATTGCCTGTGGGATCATGGCACTGAAATCACACGGCAGTTTGCCGCCAGCTCCAAACTTTTTAAAGGGATGATTAATGTTTTACCTCTGCTCTTCCCGCTAGAACCAAAATAGTTCCATTAGAAATGAATATTTTCTGTGGTGCGTAGGTGATGTCGAAATGTTATACACCCACTGGGCTTGGGATGGTATCGACCACAGTGTTACAGGATCCCCTGCACTTCGATGGATGTGTGAAGGAGACAGATGAGATGAGAAACAAAGAGTATCACTTGGAGGGCTGGCAAAGGAAATGGTTCCTTGTGTTCCCAAAGAGATGTGTGGGGCTGCTTGGCTGTAGGCAGCCCAAGCTGAGCAGTTGGTGCAAGCCAGCGCTGATGCTGATAAATTTAATATCAAAATGGAAAGAATGAGGTTGATGGTGGCCCATAATTTGGCCAACAATTTGCTCCCTGGAACATATTTCTAAATTCTCCGTGGTAGAAACAAATAGAGGTTTAATAATGTCAGATGAACATGAATAGAATAATGTCCTAAACAAGCTCATTACAAGTCCTGGTGCAGTCCATATAATCAGTCTAATACCTGGCAAGTGGGTAGAAAAATACCCTTTTGCAAAAACTACATTTATTCAAATATTTCTAGAACTCTTGACTTGAGGCACAAATACAAGTTAGTGCCTTTAGGCCTGGGTACCTTAAACATTAAAATTTATTATTATTATTTATTTTTATTAGCTTCATGTGGCAGAAGATTTATAATGTTCTAGTTTTTATTAAGTACTTGTGGTTTTTAAAACTGATCGTAATTGTTGCTGGGCAAATCTCAAAAGGGGAAGAGGATTGGTTGGTTTAGTTTTGATTAAACTCTCAGAAGTTTGGGCATTTGTCCAAACTATCTCAACTCCTGCATTTCTAATATGGGTCTGCATATCTTCAGAGGATAGACTTTTATTTTTCTCTTTATCTTTTCCTTTCCTTTTTCATTTCTCTTGTGAAGGTTCCTGTCCTGGCTGTGTTTGGGTCAGACACATGGTGGAGTATTTTGGTATATCTGCTTCTGAATGTGGCCTGGGAAAGGCAGCCAGGAAAAGGGTTCAAATAGTTTGCAGCAAATAATTAAAAAGAAGTTATCTGTATCCCTCAGCTGTTAACCCTTAAAAAGCAGGTTCATGCCATATAAAAATCGTAACATCATAGAGTATCTAGAATCAAAATCATAGAGTACAAGAATCATAAAATCCAAGTCCATATTTGCCTGTATTTTGAGCTGCAGACACATCAAAGCCTTTCAGAGGTAAATAATTATAGAAATATTTTCATTGGAAATATGAATAGAAATATATGAACAGGTCATTTTGACAAATATGTAGTAAATGCTTTTCCTGCATTGCTGCCACATTAAATTACATAAAAATAGGTGAGGAAATGTCCTACTACAGTTCCCTTTTCACTCAGTTCTGTAAACTGAATCCTGTAGCTTCACAATGTGCCTTTTTTTTTGTAGGTGTTTAGTGTACACATGGAGATGCATGAAATTTATTTGTCTCATGGTTTTCAGAGTAATTAAAAGGAAAATGTCAGTGTAATTAAGACTTGTGTGGGTGTATTTTGTTTTACTCAAAAGAAATGACACCCAGTATGAAGTTGCAGACTTTTCACTGCAGTTTGTGAAAGAATCTCTGTTGAAATCATTTACATCTTTCGGCAGGATTTAGGCACCTGTTGCAGCAGGTTGTTACCAGGGACTTGGTGGCACTGTCAGGGACCCAAAGGAAGGATCAGGGGCTGTACAAACACAAACACAAACACACACAAACACAAACACAAAACCACCAACCCAGCACAATGTCTGCGTGCCCTGCTCCAGAGTTTGTGGCAGTGTCCATGGCCACATCCTCTCAGAGTGGTGGAGGCTGGCTTTGCTCATATTTCCCTCTTCCAAACTGGCTGAGCTGCTGGAAGGAGCCCTGTTGAACTGATGGGCTTCTCTTGCAATGTTGCTTTGGGTACAGACAAGGTGTAGTGCATGGGTGGAGCACTTTTGGTATGGATTGTGCCCATCATGTTCTGGAAAAGCAGGGTGCTTCCTCCCCTCCTGGAAGGACAAATCCTTGCTCAGTAGCTGGTCCTGCCAGAAGCACAACCCTGGTTTTCATCTCGGGTTCCAGAGCTGTGCTCAGCTCTCCTCGTTGTGTAAGTTTTTTGTGGGAGCAGTGAACAGACCTTTATTCCTTTCTTCAGCAAGAACAACTTTCTCCATTTCCTCTCAAGCACAGGGCTTTTGCTGTTATAATTGTGCAATTCCACCTGGCTTAAAACAGAGAAGTGTTTCTAATTGGATCCAGGCTAATATCAGGCCAGCTTGCCGTGGTTTTCCAGTGTGACTGAGATATTCCACCCTCTGCCAAGCAAAAGGACACACTTTTTGCTGTAAAATCCCCATGATTTTCACTTGGAAGAAAAAACCCAAACGTTTTTTTCTTTTTTCCCTTAAGAAAACCAGAATAAAAAATATAATAAAAATATTTTATACAGGACTGTATTTTGATAGTTTTGGGAATGATGCTTTACTAGACCAGTTTCTGGTCACTGGGAGGTGTTGGTGGTGCTGAGAGCCCTGTCCACAAACCCACCAGGCGTGTTTGAGCCGTGACCACCAGTGTTTGCATTCGGTCACCTTCTTCCAGTGCTGAGTTTTAAGTGCTGCAGCATTATGTAGTTCTATTATTTTAATAGATGAGAGAGGCCCGTGATCAATAGCAGGGATGCTTTTATCTTAATCATCCATGCCTCATTCATAAATATGGAGATTTTCAGCCTCCTGTAAGGCTGCTTGTGATTTTCTGTGGTATGGCAAAATGGACCGAGGTAATTTCACCATTCCTAAAATGCCATAAAAGGAGTAATCAAGTTATATTAATTTTGCCGACTGTATTATTGTGCATGTCTGTTTAAAAGGTGTTGGGATGGCTGTAGTGGGACTATATAAGATCCATTTTTCCCTCTGGCATTATTCTGCCCCTAACCCTCGTGTGTCAGTTCAGGATGACACATGAAAAGTGTAACCTATGTGTAGCACTGAGTTAATACATACTAACCTGTAAAATACATCTGTGAGTATTACCTTGACCAAACTAGAATCAGTGACCTTACAACATCCCAATTTCACCGAAGTGAAGGCTCAGATATGTGATGTCTGTTCTTCAGATCTGAAATTAATGTAGTTTTTGTAAATGGTCAACTTTATTATTTATGTAGGGAGCATGCCAGGGCTGGAAATCTGTTAAAAACAACCAATATTTGTTAACCACTGACTGAGTGGCAAAAGTAACGTTTGGGATTTTTTGTTCTACTCATCAATTTCTAATACAATGGGTGTAAAAGATTTTAAGATAATTTTTTTAGTAAGAACAAAGTATTTTATTGTGACAGCCTGCCTCTTATAAGCATTTTATTACAGAGATAACTACCAGCAAGTGTGTGAGAGCATCTTAGCTTGCACACTACTGGAAATCAGTTTTAAGGGGGATGAAGCTGCCAAAAACTTCAGCCACTGGTAGGCAAGAAAAGGCACTTGCCCTTGCCCCTAAGTGTGGCTTTTCAGGTGAAAAAATAGCTGTCATTTTTTCCTTTTGTGTAGAGAAAGGAGGAACAAGAAACACGGAAAAAAATGTCAGGAGAAAGAGTTCAGGGCCCACATCTTCTAAAACAAATTGACTTCAAGGCAGGCAGGGTGGCAGTGAGGGTGTGAGGTGAGGATGGGAGCTGAGGCTGGAACAAAGGCTCCTTTGCTGCTCCTGCTTCTCCACAGGCACCTCATGGTCCTCCCAGCACCCTCCCTGGGCAGGGGGCTTGGGAGAAGACACCCAAAAAACACAGGGTTAATGAAGGTGGGTTCAGGGCTCCTTGGTTAGGAAATAAAAATATACAGAACAGGTTAAACTCTGCCTTTGTGATAACCCTTTTTCTCACCTGTTATCTGCATTTTCACCATGTCTAAGGGAAAGCTTATAAATGCTCTGCTCGGGGTTTCTTTATGGAAAAGCTGGAATGAAACAACACAGAGTACAAGCAGAAGTTTCAGACTCGCTGGATGTCTCTTTCTGTCAGATGCCACAGTGTCAGGCTCAAAGCCATTTGTCATCCCTGAATTTCATTATCTGCTCCTTCCCTGTCTTTCAGTCTCACTTT
>NC_052024.1:24785547-24902861 GCF_015832195.1 Motacilla alba alba
AGACAAAGCAATCGATATTTTTAATACCTTTTGTGGGAAAATGTCATTAAAAGAGAGACAGTACTATCAAAACCTAGAAAGCAAAGCACCAGGGAGGGCCTGGCTCTACAGCAGGTGTAAACACAGGACCCAGATCAGGAGGGACACCAGGGCAAGGGAAGGGAAGGGCCACAGCACCACACACGTGGAAGGCCCCGTGCTCTTTGTGGAGCAGAGGCACATCACAGACACAGCCCCACACCCACTTCTGTCAGTCTTCTCCAAAAGCTCCTAACATGCTATCACCAACAGCTTTCTCTTCTTGCTCCACCTGCTCCCTGAATTTGAAAGGACATATTATTCCTCATTTTATTCCTGCACAGCAGGCCCCACAGTGCTGGACAGCAGGAATAAGGAGGGGCCACACTCTGGTCTGCACACCAAAGTACAGACTCACAGGGAAATGCCTGTGGAAGTTACATCAACATTCCAGTGTGGGAGCCACTAGCCTCTGGAACACAACTCCCAGATTGCCACAGCACCACAAGCAGACACCTCTGGATGCTGAGCAAGAACTAATTAGATGGCTTCTTATTAAACAATTAAAGTACATTTCAATCAGGAGCCTGAAAGCTTCAGATCATTCCCGAGGAAGTGCAATGGCACTGAAAGGTGCAATGTAACTTTTTTCTGGATGCAGTAGAAGAGTTTTCTAAAAATACACCAACACAGGAAATACCTAGGAACACATCCCCCAGATTTCAGGGCTCCCTGTTAACACAGACACTGCCAGAGTGCAGGAGGTCCACGGGGCACCTGCTCAATTCGTGCTCCAAACTGCAGCTGGCACCCACGGGTGTGTCCCACAAAGTACACACGAATTCATGGCACATGAACTCACAGGCCAAGGGCCCAGCCTTACACTCCCCATCAACAGCAACACTCCCAAAAGACAGAGGCCCTGACATGGAGACTGCTTTGGCCATTTCTGCCAAAGAAAATTCAACACCTAATTTTGACGTATCCAAAATGTTTAAGCTGAAATAATCTAAATAAACATCACATGTGTGATACTGAGCAAACAAAACCTTCATTTAAGCTAAGAACACGACCAGAAGGAATGGAAGAGGCCCAACATCACTGCTACTAACACCGGACTGGCTTTTCCCCAGCAATGACTGATTCAGCAAAGGAGGTGAGAAGCAAAGGATGAAAGGAGGACAGGTGAACTCCAGTCAGGACAAAAAGTTCCTTCAAAACAAGGAGGTGCTGAAAGGGAGAACTCCCCAGGAATCTACTAAGTGGCTGCACCATAGCCAAAGTGACCACAAGCCCTTTGATACATGGAGATAAAGGGGAGCCAGTGCAGACACCAGCCCTGAAGGCCCAGACAGTCACAGGGGTCTGGGCTGGCACCACGGAGGGGAGGCAGCCCTGGACAGTGCCCCTGTGACCCTCATAAAGAATTTGACCACTCCATACCTGAAGGGCACTACCTTCAACCACAGCGTGGTGGGAGCTGCAGCAGCTGCCAGGGAAGCCTCCTGCACAGAGAGGGGATCCCTCTGCCTCTGCCCTCCCAGCACAGGCACTGCTCATAAACACCAGAGACCTTCTCCTCCTCCTCTCCTAGCACATGCTGAAACGCAGGACTGACATTTTCCAGCTGACTTCCTGCAACAACTCCAGACTCACTTTTTAACTTCTTAATACACATTGACAGCATGTAATTTTTCCAGAGTTATAAACACAGTCACTATGAGTCTCACATTCCCAGATTTTGTTTTCTGCATGCACCACCTTCTCCCATATACTCCCCACTTCCAATTTTGCAAATCAAATACAGACAGTGCACAAGTTTCTGTGTGAGGAGCAGTAAAGAACAAGTTGGTTTCTGTAAGTGAAGCACAGCAGAGAACAGTTCTCCTCCTGAGATGGTCTTCATGCTATTCTTGTCTCAAAGCAAATTAGTGTTTTGAAATTATCATTATTATTACTAAATAGCATTCCTTCCAAAATACCTCAGCTGTTGAACATTTAACTGCTAGTTTGCCCAGAAGGCAGAAAAAACAATTTGACTTCATTATAAACACTTTTTTTTTTTTTTGCAACATGAAGCCAATGAACTGTATTTTAAGTATTTGATTGTTGGAAAAAGAAAATTAAAGCACATCTTTACAAAACCACATTGTCTTGCCTTCTTTATAATTAGTGAATCAGAGAGATTCACCTTTCAATACTTTAAACTGCAAAGGGTCATCAGCATCTGTAAGACAGCTCTGCTAATCAGACCATCCAACCAGCCTCTGGGGATCTCCCTGAGGCTTAATCCCTCATTTATTGGGATACTCAGAGCTGATGGTCAAACACTCCAGGTGATCTTGTCATGGCATAATCTCTCTGATGCCCGAGATGAGCATCTACAACATTCTACAAGTTACATTAACGAAGAACAACCCTAAACCCTTCATTACAGGGATGTCCCTCCAGAGGCCACAGAAACCATCCAAGAATAACCACGTAAACACAGACTTTTTCATGGTTCTTTCAGCCCCAAAATCACATGTACGAGAAAGAGCTGTGGCAGTACAGCGGTTATCAGTAATTTGTCAGGTTATGAGCAGGAAGGCAGGGAGGCTGCAGAACAGCTGAATTTACTTTGTTTAACGATGCTGCTCTGCCAAAGCCTTGCAGACACTTCCCAGCCTGTGCAAGGGACAGCACAGCACCACCAGCTCTGCTCTCCACTTCTCAAAATGCTTTCCATTAAACATCTGCAGTCGAGTCAGCATAAGAGCTGGTGTGCAGTGATTTAGAACAATTCAGCAGCTACTTGTTTGTAACTAACTGAAGCCTTTCTTTAGTATAATTCACCCTTTTAGTGAACTCACACAACCCTTTTTTTAATGAATCAGTAAAGCTGTGCCTTTGCCAAATACAGGACTCCAAAATGAACTTGGTTTCATCGTTTTTTAAGTGAAACAAAGACGAGTAACTGACTGGGACCTCCATGTTGTTCTTATGAGATGAAAAAGATGATGACAAATTTCAGCCAAAAACTCCAGCAGCGAGGAAGAGAAGACTTTGCTTCAACCCACCCTGAGATCCTGTCTCTGGCCCTACGAGGATCACAACTCACCACAGAGAGCTGGCTCCACGTCGACCTCAGAGGCTTATAGTGGAAAACAACCTTGTCATCCAACTTCTGCTCTTGGGGCTCAGACTCTTCATCAGAATCTATGTCCAGAGCTTTTTCCTTATAGTTCTGATATAATACAGCATTTTCTGTCAAATAACAACAGTACGTCAGACACTGCTAGAAAGTTAGTTTAGTCGCTCTCATAAAAGTGAGTAACATTGTTAAAGTAACATTTAAACAATGAAAGAAACCAAAGTGTCACTGCGCTGCTCACACTCCATGAGACAAAGACAGCAACTGATTTGGGCTGGACAATGGTGCAGTACAGTGACAATGGATCACTGTACCCAAAGATCCTCCCAGACCGAATTAAAGAACAGATGTGGCCTTTGTCAAGAAAAAAAAAACAGCAAACAATTTTATCTTCCCTGGTTTGCTGTACCCAGTTGTGTAATTAACCAGCAATTAGAAAACGGGATTGTGTGTCAGTGGAGCAGTCACTGATGTGCCGGTCTCACTATTTTCATGTCCAGGAAAAGCACACTGCCCGGGCCAACCCTTCTTCTGTCAGCTCTAGACACTGCCTTCACATTTCACCGTTTCCCAGTTCCAGAGGTCTAAGGTCAGAACTATTCCAAACAGAAAGTTAAAAGCCTGTCTGAGTAAGCACGAGACCTACCAATGAACCTCAAGACCAAATACGCTGCTGGTGTGTATGAGCTGTGCCATCACCAATTCAGAGCTATCAGTGGCAAAGGAACACAGGCCTGGAGCACTCTGCTGCTCCCCAGCCTCCCTGGCCACACACCCTGGCAACAGCAGTGAGCAAGGACACAAACTCAACACCACAAAAACCCACAGGCCAGTTCAGCCATGAAGCAGGCAGCTCTGAAAGGTACTTTCAGATGGGCCAGGCTTTGGATAACATCCCATCTTCCCCTACAAGAGAAAGGGCAACTGAAGTGGAAGTTTGGTTGCTCCAGGCAGGGCCCCAAGTCCTGCAGTCCCTCACCTGGCTGGTGGGTCTGTCCCACCTGCTCAGACCTACAGCCCTGCCCCAGTGCTAGACCAGGCGTGGCCTTGGAGCAGCTCTTGGGGAAGGGCTTGTGGAGTTTATACACTTTTAACTGAGGAAACTGTCACAGCAACTGAATTGTGGGAGGCATTCCAGAGAAAGTTATTAGCTGGGATCATCCAAGACAGACAGGACCACTGGAAGAGAATCCAGAAAACATCATCAGGAGATAGTGTGATAAGAGATAAAAATAAAAAGTAGGAAAGGGGATGATGCAAAGAGAACACAGTGGGAAGCTCTGAAGGCAGAAACAAGAGGAAGGTAACACAGCAGCTGAGGTGACCTCAAAGAGGCATTAAGCAGAGAAAAGCCAAGAGAGTAGCAGTTATTATAACAGAACTTCTGTGGACTCATAAATGTTTTCCTGTTGAAATGTCAGGAAAAAGCAGGAAACTTGGCAAACCCCAGAATTAACAACTAACACAAAAATACAGCTCCACAGACAGTGTTTTTCTGACACTTGTGTCTGAAGCCTAAGTAGCAAGAAAGGAAAATACTTTCAGAGCCCAAGGGCTCAGCCCAGCACCCTGAGCTGATGAGAAGGCAGAAACAGCGTGTGACCCCCAGCCCAGAGTCAGGACTCAGGCGTGTGCTGCAGGGAGGGCCCCACGCCCCTAATGGATTAAATGTCCTGTACCTGGGCACAGCCCCAGGAACAGGCAGGAAGGCAGTCCCACGTGGAGGAGCCCACTATGGAGCTGCACGGAGCTGTCAGGGCTGAGGTGAACACAGCCAACAGCTCAGGTTTTGGGAGGGACAGGAGCTTAAGTGGAAAAGAAGCCCTTGACACACGTTTTTAGTCTGCCACTTCACAGTCTTTAAAATAGCCCTAAGGTAGGTCTAGTGCCAAAATTATAGTCCCACATCTCAGCTGCATTACTGGAAAAGAAGGTACTGAGTCTTTGACTCCGTACAAAGGAAGTGTGCAAAATGATCCTGAAGTTCATTTCCCTTGGGAGTTATTAACAAGTCTGGACAGAACAGGGCTCACCTTCCCCATCGAACGTCCCTTGTCCTTTCAGCATCTTCTGCACATAATTTTAAGAGAAAAGAGAGATATGTTAGAAGGAGGAGAATGCAAAATAATCACAGTAACAAGAATGTCTGTTTTATTCCAGACTTGGGCACCAAATCAACAGGCCCTAATCTGTAAACTTCATGTTTTGGACAAGAGTTCAGTAAAAACAATTGTGTCACCAGAGAAAGTGAAAAGCTACCCCAGTTTCATTTCTCTCACGCCTTGTTTAGATGTATTTTCCCTGCGTTTCAAAAACACACTACACTGGCTGGAGAGGGGTTCAGTGAACTCCCAGCTCACCCCTCTGTCCCAGGGCTGTCCGCAGAGGCGCAGCACTGAGAGGCTGCCCTTCCACTCAGCAAAGAAAACCACTCAGAGCACTCCTTAAAGAGCCTTCTGAGAGCACAACAAACCTCTGAAATAAAACAGCTGCTCTGCTGCAACAAGTCCCAGGGCCCAAGAGTCTGTTTCATGAAACACTACTTGCAGAGAACTCTGTAAGGACAACACAGTTTCATGTCCTCCTATCTTAAACTTAACTCACTCTTTTAAATCTACTACCAAACCAAGTCACACTCGGCAGCTGTTCACAATTTCATCAATTTCCATTTCACAGCAGCATCCACTACCATAATTTCAAACTGGCTGTAAACTGCTGTAAAGCTGATCATTAATTTAAAAGCTGCAGCATCAGCTCTTGGCCTGATGTACTTTATTACACAGAAATCTATGAATACATTTCATACAGTAACAAATTATATCTAAAATAAGGAAATACAATATTGCACTATGCTAAGTAAAAGAACGCTATCAGTATGTCTCTGTAATTTAATACATTAACATTCAATGTAACTCTACTACAGGATTCTAAGGGATTACAACCAAGATTTAAAAACAGGCACGCTGCTTTTACTTTCAGGCATTAAAATACCTGAAGTGATTTCTATCAATTTCAAAATCACTCAGTGATTTTTAAAAAAATACTTTAAAAGTAATGTCTCAGAGAAATGAGGGAGGAAGTTCATTTTTCTGTCTCTGTTCTAGTACACAGACTTTATTAAGACAATGTCCCTTTTTTTCCTGTTTACTCCTTTCTAGGACACAGGTTTTAAGCCCATGGTTCGGTTGTGAAAGCTGGATAATCCAGCAGGAAAGGCGAGCAGGAGGCAGCCAGCAAAGGCTCTGAACCTCCTGGATTTCAACAGAGCCCGCCATCTCCAACACCTCACTTGGAAAACAGCACTTTTAAAACTCACAGTCACTATGAAAAGTTTTGCATTAGCAAAAAAGCAAACTGAGAACTCCCAGCATTTATGGAAAATGCAGGATCAGCAGGCCACACTCCCACGGAGCCAACACCTTCACCTATCACCTTACCTTTATCCTCCCCAGGCTCGAGAACTTCTCTTTATCTTCAACCACCGCTTTCAGGATGGGCTGGGACATTCTGTTTTTCTTCTTGCAGTTGGCGGAGCCGTCCAGGTCCACGCCGCTCACCACGGCCCGGCGGTAGGACGTGGAGCGCAGCCCGCGCCGCAGCGCGCCCGGGCCGCCCTCGGGCTCGTCCTCGGGGTCGCTGCCCAGGGGCAGCCGGGGGGTCTCCACCAGGCTGCGCACCTTGAGGCCCCGCTCGTGGCCCTGGGCGCGGCCCGCGGGCCGGCTCTCGGCCAGGCTGCGGGGGATCAGCTGCTGCGAGCCCACCCTGCGCGCCGCGGGGCTGTGCGTGCTCAGCAGCGCGGGGGGCTCCGCGCCCGGCCCCGCCGCCGGCCCGCGCCCGGGGGACCCCCCCGGCTCCTCCGGGGGCCCGGCAGCCCGGCCGCGCCCGGGGGACCCCCCCGGCTCCTCCGGGGGCCCGGCAGCCCGGCCGCGCCCGGGGGACCCCCCCGGCTCCTCCGGGGGCCCGGCAGCCCGGGGGCACGGTGCGGGCGGAGGGCTGGCTCCGAACACGATCCGCTCCTGCTGCGGGGCCAGCGCGGGCAGCCCCGCGGTCCTGGGCGGCCGGCGGCCCTGCGCGCTGCCCGGCGGGGAGACGGTGCCGTTGGCGGTCGAACCGACGGGGCTGTCCGGAGCCAGGGCGAGCACGCGGGAGCGCCGCTCCGGGGGCAGCGCGGGGGAGCCCGGCGGCCGCACGGTCCCGTTGGACACCGAGCCCATGGCGGGGCTGCCGGGCCGAGTCACGGAGAAGGCGCACCTGTCCTCCACGGGGAAGTCGGTGACGAGCACTCCGCTGGGGCTCTGGTACGACTGCGGCCGCGGCTTGCTCCAGGCGAGCGGCTGCGGGCGGGGGGTCGCTCGCCGCCCCCAGCGCGGCGCGGCGGGGCCCGCCGGGGGCTGCCCGTCCATCGCCGCCCGCCCGGCGCCGCTCGCGAGGGAGGCGGGCGCGGAGCGCGGCTCGTCCGCCGCCACAGCCCCGCCGGGCGCGGGGCCAGCGCGGGCCGGGCCGGGGAGGGCCGGGCACAGCCGCACCGCCCGCTGCCGGTGCCGCTCCCGCCCCACCTGCGGCTCGGCTGGGGGCGGGCGGAGCGGCGCTTCCGCCGCCGGCACGGCCCCTGCCCCGCCTGGGCCGGGCTGTCCCGGCGCCCTGCCCTGCCTTGCCCTGCCCTGCCCCGCGCAGGTAGCGGCGCCCGCGGGGCGAGCTCTCGGCAGGAGCCGGGCCGCGTTCCCGCGGGCAGGACCGGCGGCGCTTCCCGGTCCCGCGGTTGGCTGCGGCGACAGCCCCGGGCTCCCGCCGGTGTCCTGCCGGGAAGGGTGTTGGATTGGACGCTTGGCACACGGCCGTGGCGGCAGCGCCACCACCGGGACCCCCCGGCTGTGCCCCTACACCTGCCCGTTCCTTAGAGGCACCTGGCCGGCTGGGCTGCCTTACTGCCTGCCAACGAGCTGGGAGAAAGCTGGGAAAGGAACGGCTTCGCGGGAAAAAAATGGGACGTCGACAAAGTATCTGCTGGGAATTCTGACAAACTACATCTCCCTGAAAAACCTGTGTCTGTAAATATGGTGAAACTATGTTGTGACTTTGGGATAACATAGGGCTGAAACATACATCAATGGAGAGCAGAGTAGATTTTAAAAAGAAAAACATAATATATGCTCATTTCTGTTCCAGGGCACGAGTTCTGCCGACTCTAGCAGCCCAGCCAAGGGTCCCTGCACTCCCAGGAGGGGAGAGCTTCAGCACAGAGTCCTGAAATAAAGCGACAGGGGCATTTCTCTGCTCTGTTACATTCAGTAATAATTACAGCATGCCCTTATTTTGCTGTCTGCTCCTTCACAGTTAAAATCTGCCTCTGCTTCCACTGGAAAAAAATAAGGAGTCCTGTGTTTTAAAAGCCATTTTGTCACAGCACAGGGAGCATTTACATGACAAATTAGCTCCACTATTAAATGCCACATTGTCTAGGAATGTAAAATACAATATAGAATGCTTCCCTAGTACTGAATCACGAAGCTGAATTATTTGTCTGGTTTCCCGCAAACGCATGAAAGGCAAAATCTAGGTGTGATTCTGCTCGTGGGTAATGGGCAGAGCAGAAATAGCTGGAATGTTTGGAGATGCTGGAGGCCAGGCCCTGCCCGCACAGTGACAGCTCTGCCGTGCAGGGGTGCTCAATACACAACTTGCTTATTTACAGATGGACACCCACTTAGGCTCCTGGCTGAACTCGAGGGGAGAAGGGACAGAAAAAACATTGTTAGATTTGTAATTGTCCTCTCCTTACTTGCGAGACTTGAATTTGCCAGGTTTCATATATCACTGAATAAGAAAAAAAATCAGAGTAGATTGAAAGTGCTTTCTTTTTAAATATACAAAAATTTAATTTATACTGAGTCTGTTTAATAATCAGCAAAAAATATAGAGGAAAATGTAAGGACCAGACAAGTCTGTGTACATGCACTTAAACTTCAGATGTATTATTAATTCTTCTGCCAGGAGAACCCAGTAAGACAAAAAATCTTGCTAAGAATCCAATTAAGCAATGCACAAAGAAATTAAAATGAGCAAATGTTTATGTCCATAAATGAGACAAGACTGCAAATTGCCACTCCAGCTTCAAACAGCCAGAGCTGAGGGAAGAAGCCACAGGCAGAACCTAAGATGCTGGTTTAGTTGTCACTTGGGATTTCCCAATGAATTATTTCTAAAATTATCTCTCAACTTTCCACACGAAATTGCCAAGGTATTGGATATAGTAGCAGCATATTACTTAACTCATAAATCCTAATTATTAATGACCAGCTTTTACAAGATTATTCTCTTGCACGTACTTATCCACTGTGCTACAATTAGGAGTAATTTTGATTCCTGAGCAGCCACCTCAGTGTTCCATTTAATGAGCAGTAAAAGAGAAATAAAACCGTACAATAAAATTGCCATCATAAGAAAAGTAAAATCAACTCTGTAATTTCAGAGAAGAAAGAAACGTACACGTGGTTGGTTATGAAGCCCTCTGACAAAGGCAGGTCACTGAAATCCCTGAGGCTGTTGGGAGGCAGTGCCCAAACTCAGGGTCCTTCCCTGGGGCCAGGTGCCTGCCCAGCACAGAGCCTGCAGAGCTGCACCCCTGGGATGGGGGAGGAACCTGCAGGGCAGCTTCCCACCCATCTCCACAGCACCCCAGTTACCCCAGATATGGACCTTGAGCAATTGTGAGGGAGAGTTTTAAGCAAACCTCCCATTTCCCAGCCACAAGACTAAAAGCTGGTGTCAGGAATCGGCACCAAACCAGAAGCATTTCCATACCTGCCTGCAGGCAAACACTCTGTGGTACCCAGAACCCCCGTTTATCATAAACACCGTGAGGCAGGTGTGCACAGATGTGTTCAGTGGGGAACATTTTTATTGCCTGAAAATCTACCAAGGAAAATGGAGGATTATTCTTCTTCTCCCCACATCCACATCAAAAGCACGCTTTGCCTCTCAGTGCAATCAAAGAGCAAATCCAGCAGCGAGACCTGGCTTTATTTGGGACCCAAATGCTTCATGTCTCAGGCACAGTGCTCACTGCTCGAGTGCTGTAGGATGCTCCTGGCCGTGCCCTGCGGTGCAGGTGCCCCTGGCTGCTGGCTGGGGCCCAGTCCCTGCTGCCTGGGGGCTCCCCGGGGGCATTCCCAGCACATCTGTCCCCTCTGTGCCTCCCAGAGAGGGGAGGGCTGGAGTGGCCCCGGGAGAAGTGCCCAGTTGCTGGTTAACCCCCAAAGGAATTGACTGCATGTCCCATCAGTATGAAGTGCCACTAGGGAGTAGCAGTATAAATGACATTCTTCTGAAACTCTTCTGTTTCCCTGGTCTGTTCACAGGCAGCTGCAGAGCCAGCCGTGCTCTGCTCAGAGCAAGTCTCTGTCCCTGAATTAGCATGCAGGGGGACAAGGCTCCCTCTGTCCCACAAAAACCCTTCCCAAGCACAGGAGTGCCAGGGGTCACCACAAGCAGAGAAAAGACGAGGTGTCAGTGTGACAGAGCCAGGCCCTGGGGAGATCCCCTGTCACTAGTTTCACTGCTTTTCCAGGGACATGAACCAAGGGAGTGGAGCCTCTTTCCAATGCAAGGATTTTCCCAAGGAGGACACGGTTACTCCAGCAACACAGGCAATCCCACAGCACTGCCAGAACTCAGGAGGGGTCGAGCCTTCCCACCTCCTGCCCCCTCCTTCTTCTCTCTACAGCTGTACTTAGGCTGTGAGAGACTTTACTCTGAACACTGCCCAGCCAAATTTTAACTGTAAATCAGTCCAAGATGGCAGAAGACATTTAATTATTCCTATTTTCCTCTTAATTGGTTTTTTTTGGTGTTGCTAAAATACTCGGCAATAATAGAAAGCTTTGCAGCATCCTCTAAAAGCTTCAGGGGAAAAGCACATCTCATTGTACTGCAGGAATAAAGGACCTGGTAATGCCCATGGAGCATCAAAGCTGAAACAAGATGCTGTTTTACTGCTGAACTGGGATGAAAAGAACAAGAGTAAGAATGACTGTGCACCCAAGAAACACAACGGAGGACTGAGGTGCTGCTGTCTGTTACTCTTGTCATGGAGGTTACAAATTCTTGTCTATGATTGTAAAATGAACTTTGTATTTGCTACTAGTTAGACTGATATTACCTGTTTCCCAGCTGATTTCCTGATCATGCCTCTTCCTCTGCTGCCTCAGAGGTGAGTGCAGAGATTGTCTCCTCTGTGAGAGAGGGAGGGCACCTGGCAGCTCCATCAGTTATAGAGCTGACTGGGAATTTTCCAACTGGAAGTATTTGAGATTTCAATATGGTAACTGTATTTTGTGTGTTTGTATTTCATATTTTGATGTGAAAAACATTTCCCACCTTGCTTGAATTATATGTTCTTCTTTGGTTTTGCTTTTAATTTTCCAACACAGTTTACATCTGCCAATACTTTCACCAGTAAAATTTCCACAGGCTTCAAGGTAGATAATCATGCCCAGTAAGATTAGGTCAATCTAACATTAAAGTAGACATTCCAAAAGTCACACCTTTTTCTAATTTTTTTCAGTGAATATTAAATCAATCTGAATATTAAAAGAGAATTGTAAAACTGGGAAGTGTGTCCCTTCACCTTCAGTTTAGTTATATACATTCTTTTTTCCAGTTTTACAATTCCATTTTAAAATTCTGACAGTGAATTTCCCCTCAGTAGTTCAAAGACCATTCTTTCCACAGGAGAACAGTTAAGAGAAAGTCCTAGAAAATGCAGATAATAGCTCTTTAATCTGATGACTGTATTTCATACCATGTTGCTATTTAAAGAGTTTGCAGGATTTCAAACATGACCTAACAAAAGGATGGAGGCACTGCTTGCCATAGCTGAGGAGTTTTTGTGGTTGCCATTAGAAACTCAAGCAAGCTGGGAGCCTGCACGGACAGTGTGTGCAGCCCAAGGCTGGCTCTGCTTTGTTCTCCCTTTGTCAGCTGTGCACAGAAATGCCTGAGCAAGTGACAGGGGGACAGGGGCAGGTCTCCAAAGGGCTGCTGCTTATTCCCTAAGTTTGGTTGCTGCTGGTTTTTTTGGTGTGGTTTTTATTTTTTTTTAAGGAATGAACATTCTTCCCATACAGAAATTAAAAACAAAACAAAAGAAAACAAAAAAAAAGAGAACTCCAATGTTTTTTGTTTCCTTGTTGGTAGATGGTAATTTCTGGGTGTGACACATCACTGCCACTCTGCAGAGGGACAGGAGTCACCCGTTCTCAGCCCCTCTCAGGCTGTGACTCCAGCCCTGAGGAGCCCTCGGCCAGCCTGCCCTTCCCAGGAGGTTCCAGGTACCCTCTGCTGACTGGATGTGCTGGGGCTCCACATCTCCATCCTCTCCAGACAGGGCAGCTGCTGTGAACAGGGGCTGAGGCTTTGCAAGCCCCACTCTCCCAGCTGAGATACCTGAGCCCCTGGGAATGGCTTGCCGTGGCTGCATGGCTCACCTCTGTTCCAGCTGACAAGGCAGAGGCCGCTCAAAGGTTGGGCTCCGTCATCCTAGAGGTCTTTTCCAGCCTAACTGGTCTTGTGATTCTGTAATTGGGGTGAATTTAGAAATGCTGAACCTGATTTTGTTTCAAACAACTGATTAACCTGCAGTTATGTGCCAGATTTCCCCTTTGCTGCTTTGAAATGCTGGAATTTTGTGAA
Organism: Motacilla alba alba; assembly: GCF_015832195.1. Taxonomy (NCBI): domain Eukaryota; kingdom Metazoa; phylum Chordata; class Aves; order Passeriformes; family Motacillidae; genus Motacilla; species Motacilla alba. Next base: position 24,798,389 of record NC_052024.1, read on the forward strand.
TGCCATAGCAACAGAATCAGAAAGTGAGGAAATCTGGAGTGTGAGGCAGGGAAGCTTGTGTCTGTTCTCTAATGAGCTGAAGCTCTGAAGCGTGCCTTTCCCCCTTCAATTCCAGTTTCCCATTTGTACTCCCCACAGCCAGGCTCCACGCCTGGCTTGGCTGCAGTCCTGCAGTGGAAACTATGCATGGATGGATGCGTGCAGAGCCTGGGCCTGCCAGGGGCTGGGGACCTTCATTCCTCACTTCAGCACGCCCGGCCTTTGGGCTGCATTAGGCCTGATTGGGCTGAAGAACCACGAGCTTGACCGAATTCCCTGATCTGCTGGAGAGGCCCCTCTCACCCCTCCCCCTGCGCCTTTCCTAAACATTTTGAAAACTTGGCACTTCTGTTGTTATCTTTCCTCTCCAAGCTATTAAAAGTGTTCCTAATTCAACTCTGATCCTACTAATTAGCTCAAATACATTTTAATTAGTGGGATTTATTCTGCTCTTGGACGTGCCAAAATTCAATTCTAAGGTTTCTCTAAGCTCAGTTTCTCGAGCTGTCTCCTTTCCAGTCAGATCCAAGCTCTAGTTCTCAAGTAGTCACTTCAGGGTTCTTCTCATTTGAAAATAATTTCTCTCATATTATCCAAGTCCTTTTTTTATCCTTCACCTTACCGTGACTTATTTCCTGACCTGTGACCACACAAAACAGAGTTGAAATTCTAGACCTGATAGGTGCTGTCCTGAGGAGGACAAAAGGAGAGTGGGTGTGTAAATGAGGATATTGCAGGAGAGAAAAGCCCTTCAGCTGGAACAGCAGCGGGTCAGGAGCAGCGAGAGTCTGGGAATTCATACAGCTCTTCTAACAAGACTGAAAAGAGAGAGACGAGGGGGTAGAGACACTCACTGAGCCAAAAACAGATTCCCGAAAGAAAGGAACTCTGGTTTCAAAAAGAAGGGAATAAAGGAGTGGGTAGAGCAAGTCCTGCTTTGCCAAGGCCTCTGATGCAGCAGCATGGCCAGTGCACTCTGCCTGTGCAGCAAATCTGGCTGAGACCGTTCATTTTATCAGCAAAACAAGTCCCCACAGACAAAACAATTTTAATGCTTTTTAGTTGGTTTCAAAATTAGTCACGGACTGATTTCATTCCTTAAGTGTAACTGAAGGTGATCAAGACCTTGCAAAAGGCAAGGCTTTCTTACAGAGAGGCAGGGTTGTACCCAAAATAAGCAGAAGCCTTGCCCAGCATCACTGCCATGGAGAACAAACTGGTTTATAAATGTTACTAAAGACTTTAAATGCTTTTCAAGTTACTCTGACAAAACCTGGCAGCGTGGCCAGCGTGGGCCCGGCACGGAGCAGAGGCTGGGTTCCACATACTTTACCTACTTGGGAAGAGCTGGAAAGGCACGAGCCTCTCTCGGAGGGTGAGGACACGCTGCTCCGAGCTCCACCGGCTTTGCGAGGACATTACAAGTACGCGGAGGGAGCGAGGCATCCCCGTGGTGGCCGTGGAAACAGAGGAGGAGCTGCCCTGAGGGGCCGCGACGGCGCCGCCCGTGGGTGCAGGGTCCGGCAGCGCTGAGCAGTGTCCTCTGAGGACAGCAGCTCCCGTGTGTGCAGGATGAGCAGCAGCAGTCCCCAGCAGTGCTGGCTGTGCTCTCTGTGCAGGGTCCATCCAGCAGGCTGAGCAGCCCCAGCAGCGCTGCTCTCTGCCCCAGCAGCTCTGCTCTCTGCCCCAGCACCTCTGCTCTCTGCCCCAGCACCTCTGCTCTCTGCCCCAGCAGCTCTGCTCTCTGTCCCAGCAGGGCTGCTCTCTGCCCCAGCAGCTCTGCTCTCTGTCCCAGCAGCACTGCTCTCTGCCCCAGCACCTCTGCTCTCTGCCCCAGCAGCGCTGCTCTCTGTCCCAGCAGCTCTGCTCTCTGCCCCAGCAGCTCTGCTCTCTGCCCCAGCAGCTCTGCTCTGTGTCCCAGCACCTCTGCTCTCTATCCCAGCAGCTCTGCTCTCTGCCCCAGCACCTCTGCTCTCTATCCCAGCAGCTCTGCTCTCTGCCCCAGCAGCTCTGCTCTCTGTCCCAGCAGCTCTGCTCTCTGTCCCAGCAGCTCTGCTCTCTGTCTGCTCTCTGCCCCAGCACCTCTGCTCTCTGCCCCAGCAGCTCTGCTCTGTGTCTCTCTCTGCCCCAGCAGCTCTGCTCTGTGCCCCAGCAGGGCTGCTCTCTATCCCAGCACCTCAGCACCTCTGCTCTGTGCACCAGCACCTCTGCTCTCTGCCCCAGCAGTGCTGGCTGTGCTCTCTGGGGAGCTGAGAAAGGCATCTGCAAGGTCTGAACCCCCAGAGTGCCCCCACAGCACAGTGACAGTGCCCTGTGGCCTTCTAAGTGATGAGAAGGAGCCTGAGGATTGTGATTCCTGTTTCAGCACTGCTCATATTTGCACGTGGTGTTACTGTGCTTTGCATTTCATTTTTACAGGCTAAATTGTATTGTGTATTTTGTATGGTATACTGCTATTGCATATTTTGTAAGGAGGGTTTTTTAATGTTGAATTATGCTCTTCTGGGGTATAGAACACAAAAGGTAGGAATGGATTAAGATACCAGGCATACAGCAAGAACATTTCTTTCTCAGAAAATGTTGCCTGGCTTCTTCCTAGCGAGTTCTGTGCTGTTAAATACCTCCGGATTCATCTGTGGTGTCAAAGTGCTTTTGTTTACTTTACAGTTTTACTCAGTTTCTCAGGAGATGAAAGGGAAATAAAGTGACTGAAAATGTTTTCAAATGCAGTCTGAAAGCAAGAGAAACCTTTTGTTTCATTGCTTGGAAACCCCAAAAAGAGAACTGCAAGGCGCAGTTTGCTGTGAGACTCGGTGCTTCCTGTTCTTCCTATTTCTGCATGTTCTTTCTCTCTTAAGAATTTAGACAAATAAGGAGGGACACAGCCACGGGCATGCTGTGCCCCAGGGTGCTGAATTCAGCTGGCACTGCCCAGCCCCGTTCAGCACCTCCCCACGCAGGGTCAGTGCAGCCGTGGATAACATTCCCTGGGAATGCTCTGGTGCACCTCATGATCCCGTGGTTTTCAGTGATAAAAGCCAGACACTAGAAGGAAATAGAGAACATGTTTTTCACTTTAAGACAGAAGAGGAGAACATGTGTTACCAGCCAGTTTGCTCTGCTCAATACCTGCTTGCTCTGTATCATAATTAATCAATTTTTCAAGTAGCAAAATAACCAAAACACACGATTTAGTCATCTCACTGTGAGTTACATGGGCTCGTTGAGCAGACCAATTTTTTAAGCTCAGAGATGTTAAAAATCAGATAGAAATGCTTTCATGAACCGTTGAGTACTGAGGGGAGAGAAAGTTCATTTTTATCAAAGACGATATTTTCCATCTGTACTTCTATGGATTTCCCTGGCTGCAGTTTTGCCTGTACCTTGTGGACTCCTGTGACGTGGCAATGACTGCACAATAAAGCTCCAGGAAAGGAATTTGGTCTGACAGCCCACACCTCCCCAGGTGTGCAACGAAGGACTCCCAACCTCCCAGCTCCTTTGGAAATGCTCCTAAAGGAGTGTGCTGACTTTGAATTTGTTTTTGAGCTAATGCCAAATACAAGTTTAAATCAGTATACAATAAAAGTTCCTTGTGCCCAGCTGGGATGTGAGGGGAGTCCTTCAGCAGCTTCAGCACTGACCTCGGGCCATCGAGGGAAACGGCAAAGTGCAAGCTGTCACCCACGAGAAACACTGAAACAGCTTTTTTTTATAGCTTCATTTTCTTAATAGGATAAAAATAAATCTTTTCTTAGAGGAACTAATGATCTGAAGAACAAAACACTAATTAAATGGGGTGTTTTCAGACCATAAAACCATGCATATGCCTTAATGAAACAGGCACACAACCGTTCAACTTGTACCCTGATCCTCTTTACTTTGCTGTTGATGTTTAACTTGATTTCTATCCACAGTAACATTCAGTGCAGCACTGGGTCTGGAACAGCCATTTTTGCATTGCTGAAAGCCCTCAGCCCCAAAACATCACAAGAACTGGAAATGCTCAGGCTCTATCTGAAGACAAGGCAGAAACACTGACCAGGCAGAGCACCAGTCCCTGCTGTGCATTTTAAACACTGCCCAGTGTCCCCAGGGCTGCAGGGCCCAGCACAGCACCCAGCTGCCTCCAAAGGCAGAACCCAGCCTGACCCGGGACAGAACCCAGCCTGTCCAGGAGCAGAACCAGCCTGACCCGGGACAGAACCCAGCCTGACCCGGGACAGAACCCAGCCTGTCCAGAGATAGAACCCAGCCTGTCCAGGGACAGAACCCAGCCTGTCCCGGGACAGAACCCAGCCTGTCCAAGGGACAGAACCCAGCCTGTCCAGGGTTAGAACCCAGCCTGTCCAAGGACAGAACCCAGCCTGTCCCGGGACAGAACCCAGCCTGTCCAGGGTTAGAACCCAGCCTGTCCAGGAGCAGACCCCAGCCTGTCCAGGGGCAGAACCCAGCCTGTCCCGGGACAGAACCCAGCCTGACCCGGGACAGAACCCAGCCTGTCCAGGGACAGAACCCAGCCTGACCCGGGACAGAACCCAGCCTGTCCAGGGGCAGAATCCAGCCTGTGCAGAGATAGAACCCAGCCTGTCCAGGGGCAGAACCCAGCCTGTCCAAGGACAGAACCCAGCCTGTCCAGAGATAGAACCCAGCCTGTGCAGGGATAGAACCCAGCCTGTCCAGGAGCAGAACCCAGCCTGTCCAGAGATAGAACCCAGCCTGTCCAGGAGCAGAACCCAGCCTGTCCAAGGATAGAACCCAGCCTGTCCAGGGGCAGAACCCAGCCTGTCCAAGGTTAGAACCCAGCCTGTCCAGGGATAGAACCCAGCCTGTCCCGGGACAGAACCCAGCCTGTGCAGGGATAGAACCCAGCCTGTCCAGGAGCAGAACCCAGCCTGTCCAGAGGCAGAACCCAGCCTGTCCCGGGGCAGAACCCAGCCTGTCCCGGGATAGAACCCAGCCTGTCCTGGGACAGAACCCAGCCTGACCCGGGGCAGAACCCAGCCTGTCCAGGGGCAGAACCCAGCCTGTGCAGGGCAGAACCCAGCCTGTCCCGGGACAGAACCCAGCCTGTCCAGGGGCAGAACCCAGCCTGTCCAAGGACAGAACCCAGCCTGTCCAGAGATAGAACCCAGCCTGTGCAGGGGCAGAACCCAGCCTGTCCAGAGTTAGAACCCAGCCTGTCCAGGGACAGAACCCAGCCTGTCCAAGGACAGAACCCAGCCTGTCCAGGGGCAGAACCCAGCCTGTCCCGGGACAGAACCCAGCCTGTCCAAGGACAGAACCCAGCCTGTCCCGGGACAGAACCCAGCCTGACCCGGGACAGAACCCAGCCTGTCCAGGGGCAGAACCCAGCCTGTCCAGGGACAGAACCCAGCCTGTCCCGGGACAGAACCCAGCCTGTCCAGGAGCAGAACCCAGCCTGTCCAGGGTTAGAACCCAGCCTGTCCAGGGACAGAACCCAGCCTGTCCAGGGACAGAACCCAGCCTGTCCAGGGTTAGAACCCAGCCTGTCCAAGGACAGAACCCAGCCTGTCCAGGGTTAGAACCCAGCCTGTCCAAGGACAGAACCCAGCCTGTCCAAGGGACAGAACCCAGCCTGTCCAGGAGCAGAACCCAGCCTGTCCCGGGAGGGGCAGAACCCAGCCTGTCCAAGGACAGAACCCAGCCTGTCCAGGGGCAGAACCCAGCCTGTCCAGAGATAGAACCCAGCCTGTCCAGGGACAGAACCCAGCCTGTGCCGGGACAGAACCCAGCCTGACCCGGGACAGAACCCAGCCTGTCCAGGGGCAGAACCCAGCCTGTCCAAGGACAGAACCCAGCCTGTCCAGGGATAGAACCCAGCCTGTCCAGGGAGAACCCAGCCTGTGCAGAGATAGAACCCAGCCTGTCCAGGGGCAGAACCCAGCCTGTCCAAGGACAGAACCCAGCCTGTCCAGGGATAGAACCCAGCCGGTGCAGGACAGAACCCAGCCTGTCCAGGGACAGAACCCAGCCTGTCCAAGCAGACAGAGAGATAGAACCCAGCCTGTCCAGGGACAGAACCCAGCCTGTCCAGGAGCAGAACCCAGCCTGTCCCGGGACAGAAAGAACCCAGCCTGACCCGGGACAGAACCCAGCCTGTCCAGGGGCAGAACCCAGCCTGTCCAGGAGCAGAACCCAGCCTGACCCGGGACAGAACCCAGCCTGTCCAGGGGCAGAACCCAGCCTGTCCAAGGACAGAACCCAGCCTGTCCAGAGATAGAACCCAGCCTGTGCAGGGATAGAACCCAGCCTGTCCAGAGATAGAACCCAGCCTGACCCGGGACAGAACCCAGCCTGTCCAAGGACAGAACCCAGCCTGTCCAGGACAGAACCCAGCCTGTCCCGGGACAGAACCCAGCCTGTGCAGGGATAGAACCCAGCCTGTCCAGGGATAGAACCCAGCCTGTCCCAGGACAAAACCCAGCCTGTGCAAGGACAGAACCCAGCCTGTCCAAGGACAGAACCCAGCCTGTCCAGGGACAGAACCCAGCCTGTCCAAGGACAGAACCCAGCCTGTCCCAAGGGACAGAACCCAGCCTGTCCAGGGACAGAACCCAGCCTGTCCAAGGACAGAACCCAGCCTGTCCAGGGACAGAACCCAGCCTGTCCAAGGACAGAGCCCAGCCTGTCCAGGGGCAGAACCCAGCCTTTCCAAGGACAGAAGCCAGCCTGTCCAAGGGCAGAACCCAGCCTGTCCAAGGGCAGAACCCAGCTGCTCTGAGGGAGGCTTCTCAATCATTTTAACAGGTTTTGCCTGTAGCACAGGATACAACAGCCTGCTGGGTGTCCAACTCCAGCCAGCCAGGGATTGAGAGTTTAAAAAACCATTCCCAAAGCTCCTGAGAATTCCAGGGGAAATATTTAAGGCAGAAGCAAGATACACACAAAAGGACAGCCAGCTGCAGATGCTCTTATCCTTTGCGTGAAAAGCTAGGAATACTTGAAATACTCCAGATAGTTATGACTGGGCAGCAAGCACCACAGCAAAAATCTCTTTGTTTTAAGTAAACCATTAACAGAGCAGCCTAATCACAATGATAAAAACCACACTGATATTCTTGGACTAAACTCCCTCACTTTAACTGTCTGTCCAGAACTAAAGCTGCAAAAACTGAGATGCTTCCAATAGGGGAAAAAAAATGCATAAAGAACAAGCTCCTGGGACACAAAGATTGGAAAGCTGATCTTTGAAACACAGGAGGTTTACTAGAAGTATGATGTATTATAGCACAGGAGGTCTACTCTAAAATTTCAGTCCAAAAATAGTCTTTCTCACAGAGTCCTGCTCTGAGTGAATACATAATATTAATGTAATATAATTATAAACCTTTACTTGTCCTTTGCACAGTTAAATTCCAATTCTTAATTACCAAATTGATTTAATCCATGGTTATGTTTTTAGAAAGAAAAGTGTGTTTTAACAACAGCCCATACCTGGTTTCATAAATTCCTTGCATTATTGCATCTGGAGGGATTTGGGTACCAATATATTTGGCATTATTTACACTGCTTCTATTTTGAACCAAACAGGTTTGTGGAGGAAAAGAAAACTGATAAAATAAGTATTTCTCAGTTCTCCTGTCTTTTATGTCACCACATACACAAACACAGCAAGGAAATAAGTTCTTCAGTTTAAATATCTGCAGTTTTTATGTGGAGTTCTATACCCACAGGAAACTGATATGGAAAGGGAGAAGGTAATGATAAGGAAACCCTTTTTTCCCGATCTCACACATCTCAGTCCTGCAGGACCTTGCCTTTATAAAGCCCATACAAATAATTTCTTCCCACCATTAACATGCATATTTTTGAATCAATTAGAGCATCAGCTGGCAGCCCCTCTGCTCCTGCACAGGTGGTGTCTTTAACAAGAGCAGCCTGGACTGTCCCAGATCTGCTCATTCACCTTGTTTTCATGAAGCACAATTGCAGTTCTTTCCTTCCTTGGCGGAAAGCTCAGCAGAAGTATGGCCTTAAGCCATGAAAAACATGAAATCACATTTGTAGATGGGGAGCCCTCGGCTCCATCCCTGCCATGGGAATCTCTCTGATGTGCTAACCCAGGCCTCAGTGGCAGCCTTCATCCTGCTCAGGACAGGCCACCGGGGCCAAGGACGGGACAATGTCCCCATCCTGACTCTGTCAGCAGGGCCAAGGACAGGGTCAGTTCCCCAGGCTCAGTGTGTCAGTGTGTAAGGGAAACGTGCTCACACCAAGGGTGCTGCACCCTGGCCTTCAGCACAGAAACAGGGAGGAGGGATGCTTCATTTTTGGGGATGAATGTGGAAACACTGCTTTTATTCTACACACTTCAATTAAGGTGTTACTTGGGCATTTTAGGCACATTATTAATATCTGTGCTTAGATGTACAAACGGACATCTTATTTTCCCTAGAGAAAAGGGAGCAAGAGAAAAGCACGCCGAGGGGACCAGGGACAGGGACAGGACAATGCCACTGCACTGGGAGATGCCCCCAAAGCTGGAAGGGCAGAACCAGGCACATCCCATTGAGCAGGACCAGGGCTGCTGGAGAGGCTAAGAAGGATCTGTATGGAAGGATCCAAGAGACCCTTCAGGGCTGTAAGAGCATTGGAGAGGCCCCTGGGGAATGAGGGAGTCCCCAAGGGAAGCAGGGCTGGAAGGGGAGTCTGGCTCTGTGCCCCCTCAGCTCTCCATTCCTTTCCCGGGCACACAGCAGTGCCGGTGGTGCTGAGCAAGGCAATCCTAGTGCGGGTTCTTTTCTTCTTTTGGCACATGTATTCATTAGTCTCATCCCTGTGCGTGCTCACACGCTCTCACAAACCTTCTCTAGAAAAGGAATCCCTGTGTGTCGGGTTCCTTGTGGCAGCCCTGCCCTCTGCCCAGCTGAGCTGCCCGCTGGGGGTTCCCAGAGCAGCAGCTCCCGGACAGCCCTGGCTCCTGGGGAACACAAGCATTCACAACCTGCCACTGACAAAGAGGGCTCCCTTCACCCCAGACACTGTTCTCCATTGTCCTGCTCCCTCATTTCTGCAAAGGGAGGACAGGCAAATAATGAATCCCGAAATGGGCTGTTCCTTCAGCAGCTCCCAGTAACCAGAGGTGATGCCAGGCTGGCTGCTCCCAAAGCACAGCGAGCTTTGCACAGGGCTGCAGCACAGCACAGCAAATGGAAAGAGCCACTGCTCACACATGAGAGCTCCTGTCAGGGCAAGAGAAAAGCTCAGCATGGTTTTAGTTCTGTATTTAAAAAATACAGGAGGGAAAGTGCTTCACAAAGCTAAACAGAGGCAGCTGAGCTGGCAGCTACAGCAGTCCCACATTAACGAGCTCAGAACAGGCCCATTCCAAATCCATTAGGACAAAGATTGCAAGATACTATTTTTAAAAGATCCATTTCTCCACCAGGCCATGCACCATCATTTCACTCACACATACTTCACATTTTGTCCATTCCCATTTTCTATGGAGAAGTGAAAAGATGGTTCTGAGAAACCAAAATGGAACAGAATAGATTTAAATGTGCCTTTGTGATAAACACTGTTAAAGACTGTTCACTCAATAAAGCGTAAACTATAAAAAAAGTCCTTTTAAAAAATTAATCACATGTAAAGTAGGAATAATTACTATGATTCTTAAACAACTTAGGAATTATTTCATACATTTTAATACCTATTAAGGGTATGACAGAGAGCAGAAGTGTCCTGCCTTGGAGATTCATTTATTTCATAAGTCACTGCTAAATAGACACTGTGTCTTACAGGGAAATGGATGAGATGGAACAAAACATGACTAGGGAGAGAATTATCCAAGACATGGAAAAACAAGTGAAGAACAGGCAGTTCCAACTTCTGTATTCACAGGCCAAGCCCCAGTCAGTGAAAATGAACAGATGACTTAATCACTTTAGTAAATAAGGGCTCTGTTTGGATGTCCCAAGTTTGAAAGAAAGTTCCTGTCAGGCTCCTTGCCTTACCCTCTGCCCTGGGTGCTGCAGTGCAGGGCTCTGCAGGGCAGCAGGATGAGCTCCAGCAGCAGCTGCAGGGCACCAGCGCTGTCCATCCCTCTCTCAGCTCTGTCCATCCCCTCCCTAGCTCTGTCCATTCCCTCCCCAGCTCTGTCCATCCCCTCCTGAGCACTGTCCATCCCTCTCTCAGCTCTGTCCACTCCCTCCCCAGCTCTGTCCATCCCCTCCTGAGCACTGTCCATCCCTCTCTCAGCTCTGTCCATCCCTCTCTCAGCTCTGTCCATCCCCTTCCTAGCTCTGTCCATTCCCTCCCCAGCTCTGTCCATCTCCTTCTGAGCACTGTCCATCCCCTCCTGAGCACTGTCCATCCCCTCCCTAGCTCTGTCCATCCCCTCCTGAGCACTGTCCATCCCTCTCTCAGCTCTGTCCATCTCCTCCTGAGCACTGTCCATCCCCTCCTGAGCACTGTCCATCCCCCTCAGCTCTGTCCATCCCCTCCTGAGCACTGTCCATCCCTCTCTCAGCTCTGTCCATCTCCTTCTGAGCACTGTCCATCCCCTCCTGAGCACTGTCCATCCCCCTCAGCTCTGTCCATCCCCTCCTGAGCACTGTCCATCCCTCTCTCAGCTCTGTCCATCCCCTCCTGAGCACTGTCCATCCCCTCCCCAGCTCTCTCAATCCCCTCCTGAGCACTGTCCATCCCTCTCTCAGCACTGTCCATCCCCTCCCCAGCTCTCTCCATCCCTCCCCAGCTCTGTCCATCCCCCTCAGCTCTGTCCATCCCCCTCAGCTCTGTCCATCCCTCCCCAGCTCTGTCCATCCCCCTCAGCTCTCTCCATCCCCCTCAGCTCTCTCCATCCCCTCCCTAGCTCTGTCCATCCCTCCCCAGCTCTGTCCATCCCCCTCAGCTCTCTCCATCCCCCTCAGCTCTCTCCATCCCCTCCTGAGCACTGTCCATCCCTCCCTAGCTCTGTCCATCCCCCTCAGCTCTCTCCATCCCCCTCAGCTCTGTCCATCCCCTCCTGAGTTCTGTCCATCCCTCCCCAGCTCTGTCCATCCCCCTCAGCTCTGTCCATCCCCTCCCCAGCTCTGTCCATCCCCCTCAGCTCTCTCCATCCCTCCCCAGCTCTCTCCATCCCTCCCCAGCTCTGTCCATCCCTCCCCAGCTCTGTCCGTCCCCTCCTGAGCTCTGTCCATCCCCTCCTGAGCTCTGTCCATCCCTCCCCAGCTCTGTCCATCCCCCTCAGCTCTGTCCATCCCCTCCCCAGCTCTGTCCATCCCCCTCAGCTCTGTCCATCCCCTCCCCAGCTCTGTCCATCCCCCTCAGCTCTGTCCATCCCCTCCCCAGCTCTGTGGTATCTGGGACATCAGAATCCAAGGCCTATTAATCCTTTGTTTCCTCTGCAGTTAAATTCTGTGGAAGATAAAGAGCTGAAGTTGTTCATGACTTACATTCCTAGACTGATAAGCTTGTTTTCAACCAAACTTTTCAAGTCTCCAGATGAAGTGTGACTAAAACTTTGAAGGTGGAAAAAGTGTGAAAGTGTTTGACCTTGGTCATTGCTTCCCCTGGTAGCAGCAGAAGAATTGCATTCAATCTTTTTTCACCTTATTTTACAATATAGTTCAAGAAAAGAGCCTTGCAGCAGGAGAAATAGAAAAAAGCAAATGGAGAAAGTTAGATTTCCCTGTCCTTGAGGAGATAGAATTCAGCAAAGCCAAAGTGACCCTGGTTAAAGTACTGGATAATAAATGGATAAGCCTTTCTCCCCAGCCTCCCTGGAAACTCAAGACTCATTCCCAACAGCTTTTTTCATCTGCTTTCAAAAGCTACCCAAGCTGAATTCACGGAGGGGTTTCTGCATTGACTGATCTCACCTGGAGACAGGTGATAAATAAAGGTCCATCAGAGTCCAAAACCCACATTCCAAGCAGGGTAAATTGTTGCTGAACCAATCCCATTTCAGTTCTGCCCACATGAAGTAGAGCTGCAGCAAAGACACCCATGTGATAATTGCTATTAGACGTTAATGATTAGCTGCTTTCATTTTGCAGTGCTTTGCAGGGACAAGCATTCACCCAACCAGCAATTAAATCACTTGCAGAACCCCAGTTTGTAAGAGATGAACTGATTTAAACAGATTCCCCGAGCAACACGTGTATGATTGCAAAGACGTTGACTGACCCCGAGCTCCAAGCACTGCTTTTGTGCCTTTGGCCTCCTGAGATGCCTCGTGTCCCCATCTGCTCCAGGCTTCCATCCTGCACTCCTGCTCCCTGCTCCCGAGGGAGGGACAGGGTTTCCTGCTCTCCCTTTGCCTCCCCAGCAATCAGCCACCATCCCCGGCAGCTCTGGTGCCCCGCTCCCTCCTGGAAAGCCATCCACAGGCCACTCCCTGCAGGAACGGGCTGTGCCCCAATTCCTGCCTCCAGCAGAACCCCCTGGCTGCTCCGGGACCCTCCTGCCCTCCCCTCTGCGAGGCTGCTGCAGGAGCCTTGGCACAGGGCTGTCAGCACCAGGGCTGTTCAGCGACAGTTCAGTGACAGCTCTTACAGACCAGCCTGCCTTTGTAAAAGAAATTAGGAAGCAAACCAGTGAAAGGCAGTTTGGATGAACCACTGGAGAGCAGTATCCTGAGATTTACATTTCAGACTCCACTTAAGGCATAATTCCTCTGGTATTCACTGCAGTATTTCAGCTGTGATGAACACATGTGGCATTAATAAGAAACACAACAGGCTGTAACAAGAGTCCCACTGCTGTCAGTGCAGCTCAGGAGAGTAAATAGAAAACAGTTATTTGTAGAAACACTAAATCATAAGGAGAGTATTCGAGAGCCTGGGACAGAGAAAGCTGCACAGTTTATTACTGGACTTGGAGTTTATATGAAGCCTCAGGCAAAGATAAATAAACCTCCTGGCTGGGAGCTGGGGGTGTGTCTGGGAGGTTGGGAGGGCTGCTGGGGAAGCCGTGGGCTGGTGCTGGGGCCAGCACAGGCCCAGCATGACCCTGAGCTCCTGGTGAGGCTCCTGCTTGTGAAGGACACCACACACAGATAACATATCACGCACTCTTTGTTACGTCAGAAAGCGCCAATCCAGCCCTTTGATAGGAGCTGGACCCACAGTTGAGCAGCAGCAGAACTTCAGAGCAGGTGTGAGATTGAAGGAAGGCTCAGACGTGTTTGCAAGGCGAGCAGAGGAGCTGCCTTCCATAAGGAGGCATGGATGTACACATTGGTACTGACATACTTTTTCTAAATTTGCAGTACTGATCAAAGGGTTGGCATGGAAAAACATCCCAGAATTTTTTCTCCCCTGTAAATTAGTAAGCTTCCCTCATTCCGTTGTACTTGGTTGTCTGTAGGAAATGCCCTTTATAGCAAATAGGAAGAACACTGAATAAAATTATCAGAATAACGCTGTCTGTCAACTCTTGCCTTTCCCAAGGCTGTCAAAAATGAAAGTGTTTAGCATATATAGATCACTGGAGCATATTAAAACTGTGAATTTTGGTTTATCTACAGACTATCCCTTTAAAGAGGCAGCTGAGAGCCCCTGCAATTTGAATAAAGCCTCCAGGAGCATATTGCAACAAATCTCTACACCACCCTTCGGAATTCAATCGGTTCCAAGTCAGGTCGCAAAAGAACCTTCTTATTTTCCTTGTGCCTAGAGAGAGTTCAGCACAGGGCCAAAGGAGAAATGGTTAGAAATATTAAAAAGGGAAAGGAAATTAACAAAAAAAATAAAAAAAGGAGAAAAAAATCTCAGGAGAGCAGACCCTAGAAATACTGAAGTTTAAAGGCTGAGAATTGGCAGACATCCAAGTAACATAGTGGAGAGACAGTGGGGATTGCAAGGAATTGGCAGGCAGACAGCATGGGAGATGCCAAACGAGAGCTCACAAAGAGTGAAATGAATCAGAACCTAGAGAAGGAGATGTGAGAAAGAAAACTCAGCACAAGGGAGAAGGAGGGAAAGGAGACACGATCCAGGGCTCGCAGCTTTACGTTTTGGACAGAAATAACTGAAAAACCCCAGATTCAGCGTTCTGGCAGAGAAAGGCAAGAGCCTGGGGTGATGGGGCACACGGAGAGAAGCAGTTGCAGGGAACCAGGACAAAGCAAGGGTGCAGAGAAGGCAATGGAATGGAAGGCCGGAATCCCTCGTGGGCAGGGGAGGCACAGGTTTCTGTGACCGCTTCTCTCCTTATCTCCAGGCTCTGCTATGCAAGGCAAGGCCAGGCTGCAGCAATGCTGCTGGAGGGAGGGAGGAGCAGATTTAACAGGAGTGCATTCCTTTGGAAATTCTGTTGGCTGATTTTGATAATTAGAGATTTCAGAAAAACCTGCAAGTTTAGACTCCATATAAAAGTTGTGCTGGACATGACTCCCAGCCAGTGATGGCTTTATTTCTGTCTCTACCTGCTTGCCACAGTTAAGGAACAGAGTCTTGCCTGCTAAGAAAAGGCAGAGTCCTTGTTTCAAGAGAGATTTAAATATTAAAGAGTGTGCCATTTGCTTTGCAATCTCTGCAGCATCTGCTCTTCAGCTGTGACCTGGGCACAGGGGTGCTCTGTGCTGCGGCTCACCCAAAATCCCGAGCAAGCTCCAGTGCCCTCACCTTCCCTCTTCAGGCTCTGACCTCTGGCCCCATAACCTGAGGTCACTAGACAAGGATAATGCTGAATCCTTACACTGAAATAGTTAGTGCATTCTCTTTATTATTCGTGCTCACTAATTTTGACAACACGGGTAACACAGGGGGCTGCAGTCAGACCCAGCAGCACTGCACACGGAGTCACACTCACACATCCAACACAAACCACTCAGTTCTAACCTCAGCAACTTCACTCCCATTTTCCCATTTGATGCAGAGGTGTTGTTTTACCATCAACATCTTACATACAAGTGCCTTAAATCACTCTCTGAGCAGCAGTTGGGGTAGGTAAGAGTGAGTGTGTGGGCGTGGAGGAGGCAGGTGGGCTGCTCTGGGCTCCCAAGGCTTGCTGAGCTCACAGCTCAGTGTGACAGGGAAGAGAAGCCAGGGCCAGTGGGTCAGACTGCTCAGACCTGTCAGAGATAAGGCTTTGACACCTGGCAGCTGCTGAGGATGAAGAGCTCTGCGCACAGGGGAGCACAGGCGGGTTTCAATGGCACATTTACCTCAACCTCAGCACACTCAGGCTGGCAGCGTTGGCATCCAAAGCCTTGGGGTGTCAGGACATCTGCAAGCACAGCAAGCACTTGCTGTCCCCCTTCTCCAGGTGGAACACCAGCTCTGTGCCCACTGAGCACACCCAGAGGTGCGCACTCAGAGCATCCCTGGAGACAGGAAACCCAAGGCTGTTACAGAATAGCCACCAGCTGCTGTGGCTATAGCCTTCCATACATCACATCACGAATGTGCTGTACCGAAATCATGAGAATAAAGGAAACTTTTTGAGGAACATTTTTATAATTTTGATGTTTCATGGGGGAAAAACTCCTATTCTTTTGTGACTTTTGGTTTTTTTTTAGAAAATGTAAGTGATTTAGAATTTTTGCAGTGCTTTAGAACACTTCAGACCGCAGCAATCTGCCCACAGGGCTGTTGTAAGGAATAACCAATATCATACATCTTATATTCACTGTACAAAACAACCAGCCCAAAGGCAACACCACCTGGCCACATCCTGGGAGCTAAAACCCGGAGGGGAGCACACTGGGGTCCTGTTTGTAACTAGGGCTTCTTCACCCTCCTGAACCAGGACGTGTCCAGGCTCAAAACTGGTCAAGTGAGGGATGCCCCAGCCCAGCTTCTGGCAGGGTCCAGAACCATCTCCCCAGCTACCTGGTTTTGTTAATAACTGCACAGAGCACTGCCATGGAACTTGCCCAAAACCCAACCCAAAGTGACTGTGCCATACAGCAGGCTGGTGAGCTGAGATGGATTTGGGACATCAGCACCAAACACCTGAGGGGCAGGGAAGCACAGGGCCCCCAAATCACAATCACAGCTTTAGAAAAGGCAAAGCCTCTGGGATTTATTGCTTTTGGTGAAAACTAAATAAAGGCAGTAAAGCTCTTAAAAGAACAGAAAGCTCATGGCAGAGTGTGGCCTCACATGTTTATCCCATGTCTCGAGAAGAACTTGCAGCACTTGCCATGTGGAAAAGCAAGCCAATCAGCTATTTTTAGACTCACTTGATTCAACACATGGACTGAATTCTGTTAGAAATAACGACCTTCTCATGTAGTTATTGCAAGTGCCACTAGACAGAGCTGTTCATCTGATTTCTAACCTCAGACATATTTATGAGTGCAGTGATGTGCTAGAAATCCAAGAGGAGTTTGTATTACAGACTCCTTCAGAGAAGTGGCACACGCCTGTAAGAACTGCCTGGCGTGTGCAGCCAGGGTGTAGCTCTGGCACACACTATAAATAATCTCCTCCCTGGAGCTGAGAGCTGCATCTGCCCCTTATGAATTCTCTGCTCACTCACCAAGAGCGAGTGATAAAGAGATGACAGATGAAAAAAAAAAATCTGTTTTTTCTCGGTTAAACTACAGCGTGTGTGTTGAAAATGAAGAATACACCTGGAGATCTAAAAGTGCTGTGACAAGTCCCTGGCTGTGGAGGAACTGTCAAAGACATTTTACCAGGATTTGGGAAAGGCTCAAACACAGTATCTTTGGAAAACAGAGAAGTTTTCATTCCAGGTGGGGAACATGCATTCAGACAGGCCTTAAGGGAGTGCCAGTGGACTGGACTCAAGGATTAGAACAATGCAGGTTGTTCAAACCCACCATTGCAGTTAATCACTAGGTGATGCCTGACTGTGCCCAGTCTCTCCCACCAGGTAATGCAGAAATCACCCAGGAACTTAAATGCTTGGAGTCTTGCTGGTCGATAGAATCTAATTATCTGCTCTTTTCTGATAAATTTAGGGTAAACTACATTTTCTTTGAAGAAAAGCAAGCTGTCATTTCGGGAGGAAGCAGAGAGAGATCAGCATTAGCACTGGTTCTCCCGGGTTCACACCCTGATTTGCATCACGGGCAACCCGAAGCAGGAATTTCTGGAATTTCTGCAGCAGTAGCTGCAGCCTTGATTTCCCCTTGTGATTGGAGTTAAACAACTGTGCAGCCCGAGCCAGCTCGGGCCGTGGCACAGAGCAGGGCTGCCGCAGCACCTCCAAACGTGTCAGTCCGTGTCCCTGCTGCTCCCGGCTGGCGTTCAGGTGCCATTTCCGTGCCAGGCTGGGCAGGGCACGGCCCCTGCCCGCCAGGGACCCTCTAAGGATGTGCACAGCCCACAGCACGGCTGAAACTGCCCACGTATCACACCTCAGGCCCTTAGTCAATGTCTGTGTTGCTCAAGAACATGCCCGTGGCTGCTCTTCCTCACTTACTCAGCTAGCTCTGACCTTGGCAGTCATGTCCTGGCAGCCCTTGCCCTGGTGTGTCCTGCTGCTCTGCCCAGGCCCCCTCCTGTCACCCCACATGCTGCTCAGCAGTAACTGCAGGTGAGATACAAGCCCCCAGGCTGCACAACAAGGCAGGCGGTGGATGAGCCTTCGGTTCTGCTGGGTCAGCACCACCCCTGCCCAAAGCCGGTTCCGAGGGAGGAGCGGGGCTGGGCGGGAGCGGCTCCTGCTCTCTGCCCGCAGGGACAGCAGGGCTGAGCTGCACCTCCTGCCCTGGGAAAAGGGCAGGGGCACGGCCCGGCCACCAGCACGTTAAACCAGGGTCATTAGTCATTGCAATTTCCAGTACTGATTATTGCTGCAAAGCTTCTGAACTCGGTGGCATTTCTTGTACCTGTGGCCTACTCACTTCTTGCTGAATTTTGAAAGAATTAAGGGGTTGGTCATATCCCCATGGAGATTAGAAAAAAGAAACTCTGATCCCTTGGTCAGTTCCTCTGATGGTCTCTGCACATTAGCAAAGGACTAGTCAGGTTCTGGAGAGGTGTAAGGCAGAGAGAAGCACCAGCAGGTGTGTAGGAAACACTGCAAGGAAGATTCAGGGCAGAGGCTGAGTACCCATGCTGTGCTCTGGAGGTGGCAGAGGTTGCAGGGTGGCAGCCTGGGGAGGTCGGGAGTGCTTTGGGGACACCCACTGGCTCTGGCCAAAGGGCCTGGAGGTCACCCACCCTTGGGTCAGACCGTGACCCTTCTCTCTGCAGAGCCGAGCCGAGCCGAGCCGGGTCAAAGCCCAGCTCAGTGTCGCAGCTCCTTTTTCCGCAGCTGTTCTCGGCGAAGGTAGATTGCCCGTGGATCTGTTTCTCGATCCCACCACAAAGTGGCACTGCAGCAATTGCCATCCATTCCCGAGGAAGAGCCGGCGACACTCCCTTGCACTTGCGTGAACCATTCCGACGGGAATTTTCCTGCCTCATTTCCACGGCAGAAACCTCGTGCATTGTTTCTGCTTAGTCCTTCCACCAACTTCTGCCTAAACTGAACTAACAAAGCAAAATTATCTATTTGCTTTAGCAGAAACACAAAGTATCAGAGACACCAGTTGAAGTGAAACAGCTCAGGGAGAAAACCAAGAACAGAGAGTCTTTCAAAATCTCAAGCACTTTCTTCCTCTGAAGACTGAACAGTTTGGGCCCACTGAAACTCTTGAAAATATCTCCATCAATGTTAGTGACAGATAAAGCTGTATATAATGATATATATTTTATTTCTATAATGATACTTTGTCTCATTCCTCTCTGGTTTCAAGGCTATAGTCGAGCTGTCTGCTGGCCAGCAGCCCCAGGTTTATGCAGTTTGGAGCCAATGGAACATCCCTGGGGGATTTACCATGGCAGCGATCCTCAGAGAGGCCAGCTCCCCGCCTGCATGCAGACACGCTGTGCTGCCACAGCAAGGATTATCTTTTTGGCTCGGCTCACACGCTCCTCTGCCTTCCTTACTGTGGGTAGCTGGAGACAGAGCTGGCTCTGGCAGTCCTGCTGGGGCAGCTGGCGAGCCTCCTCCCCTGCCAGGCTGCAGTTATCGCGTCCCTCTCATCGCAGGACTGGTTTGGGATGATTTGTTGCCACTGAAGTGCTGCTGCTCTCAGCAGCTGCCAGACAGGGCTGGCAGCTGGAGCCAGCTCCCCTCGCCGGGTGGTGCCATCAGGGCTTGGCTTGGGGACTGGCCAGGCAAAGTCGTGCTCCCAAGATCTAGTCCCTCTGCAGCCACAGGAAATACACCCCAGCTGGAGTGAGAGCTAAAGGAACTAACAACAGAATGGAGAGAAGGGACAGAAAGGGGAAGCCAGGTGGGAACTGGCCACAGAACGGGAAGCCACTCTTGGGAAGCCCTTACTATTGGAAATGGTCTAAAATGAGTGTGAGACTAGAGAACGAAGGAACCAAAAGAACTCATCAGCGCAGTGCCACAGATTTCATGCCACATCACATTCTTCTAATGTGTCAGCTTGCTCTGAACAATACAAGCTCATCTTTGAATTCATCAGGGGTGCAGCACATCCAAATGGCCCGAGTGTTTGAGAGAGAAGATGCTTGTGTGGGCTCACCCTCCCTGCTGCTGTTGGAATACAGAGACCCAAACGGAGCGTCTCGGTATGAATGAGTCCTCAGCTGGAAACCAAAGGGGCCAGGAACCAGGGAAGGGAGACAGGGAAGCAGACTATTATTGCTGAGCTCTCTCTGGCAAGAGCGAAGCACCACTGCATGCTGCACCTATTTCATTCTGTCAGACACCCCTGTGACATGGACAGCACTGCACACGTGAGCACTGTGCAGGTGATAAATAGAATAAATAAAGAGACTCCATGCTGCACCATGCACTGTAGGAAAACTTGTCTGCCTCGACACATAACATGGCCTTGCTTGGGTAATGATTTGACCTAAGTAGTAATCTCTACGGAAAAATCGAGTAATTGATGAGGCAAATAGATCTGTTCCTGGGCAGGTGTTTTGCCATCCTGGGTTTTTGTGTGAAATTCAAGGTCTGTGGAGCCAAGCAAACCTTAAGCCTTCTGCTCTTCACCAACCTGCCTTCTTCCACACCAGCCTTCTTTTGGTTAGAGAAGCGGGGAGGGAGCTGTGGCTCCTGGGGGCCTTCCCTCAGCACCAAGCACACACTGATTTTTGGAATGTCTCATTTTTAACTACCAACCTTTGCCTCCCAAACAGGGAAGATATTCCGTGTTCTGTGGCTCTATGTCCTCTGAAATTCTCGCAGTTGGAAGTGCAATAACATGCAAAGAGCTTCAGGAACTGAATGGGATCAGCTGGTGCTGGGGAGGGAGAGCTGGGAATAGCACCCACGGGAACAGAGCCCTCTCCACCAGCAGCTGCTTCTGGCATGACCTGCCCAAGGCTGGGTGTCCTGTGGGACATGCACAAGGAGAGATGATTCCTGTTCCACCTTCTCTTGCCGGCCTGGAGATGAGCTCTTTGAAACTTAACTCGAGCAGTCTCAGGTCCGTCTGGAGCGGGCTGTGTCCTCTCTGGGAACAGAGGGGAGGTGGGACCAGACCTTGAGTGGACCAGGGAAGAGGTGCCAGAGCAAACACACACCAGTGAACAATCCCGGACCCCAGTGCCACGTGCTCGGAGGCTGGGACACTGGAATGGCTCCAGGCCTGGCACATTGCACTCACAAGGCTTTTTGGTGATGCTGTGGTGGACAAGGGATGTTGGGGTCCTTCTCTTGGTGCGCCTCAAGGGCAATTCTGCCTGTGGCAGTCCAGCAGCCCAGGTGCTGTCAGAGCAATGCAGCAGGGAAGAACTTCCAGACACTCTGTGCAAGCGGAGGCAGCAAGGGCAGAGCCCCAGGGAGGTCAGGACAGGAGAAAGGGAAGGGGAGCTTTGGGGAAGCTCTGAGCTGACATCAAAAGCTGCTGCCATTCAGTATGCTTCAAAGCTATTGGTGTTCAC
This sequence comes from Motacilla alba alba, assembly GCF_015832195.1. Classification (NCBI taxonomy): domain Eukaryota; kingdom Metazoa; phylum Chordata; class Aves; order Passeriformes; family Motacillidae; genus Motacilla; species Motacilla alba. Next base: position 24,819,286 of record NC_052024.1, read on the forward strand.
TTAGTTTTTAATTGGAATGAAAAAGCAATGTTATTTTTGCTTGCTATTGCTTTGTTACACTTGCCGTCTAACTTGATTCATGGTAATCCTCTTACCACAGCCATCTGCCAATTTGCAGTCAATTACTCAGACGTGCTGAGCCCCTCTGGTTGCAGCAGAATGTTAATCTGCAGCAGCTCACCTGCTTCCCACCCATCCCAGCAGTGTGTGCCCTTACTGGTCACTGCTGATCAGTTCCCAGCATGGACCAAAACTGGACAAGGCTTTGCTTTTCATATATCAAGAATGTTTTATCCTTCCATTCTCAGTGATTAAGCAGATCTTGGCATACATGTTATTCTGATTTTTCAGCTGAGGTTAAATGTATTTTTAGATACAAGATATTCCACATTTCTGTAATTGTGCATCCTTTTGCTTTATTTGTTTTCTTCATATAATTGCAGAGAAAGATGGATTTGCAAAGTTTTGAAGACAAAGATGAATAGTGCTATTGGTGTTTAAAATCAGTTTACTGTTCAGACAGTTAATGAACATGCAGATCCACTCCTAAAGTTCAGGACCAGCTGTGTTTCCCTCATTTGGAGAGACAGGATAGGGCTTACATCCCTAGAGGAGTGGGAAAGGGTTTTTGTAATCAGCAGTTGAAGACAGCTGGGAATTGCTTGAACCTTCTAAAGAAAACTAAGAGTTTTCTGGTGTCAAAACACGGCTCAGACTTTGTGGCTGCTGGAGCCAATGGATTCCACATGAAGGGCCCTTCAGAGCTGGAGTGGGGAGGGCTGTCCCGTGCAGCAGGGAGCCAAGAGCAGGGCTGACATCTGGGGCTGAGCTGGGAGGGGCCAGCAAACTCATATTGGGATGTCTGTCTGCATTCCTGCAGAACCAGAAAACAAGGACAGCTGTGGTCCAGGGACTCGGGAGGAGCACACATCCACCTCTCTCGGTTTAGCTTTTGCACTGGAACTGTTTTGGTGCAGGATGGTGCAAAACGGTCTGGCTTAGTCCAAAGGCACCAGTGGAACTCCAGGGACAGTGGAATAAGCCCATCCCCAGCTATGTTCCCAGCCCAGCCTGCACGAAGGAGTGCTTGGGCATCCAGAGGGAGCAGGCAGCTCTGGCCCAGCCTGTAGGGTAAACTGGAGTCACTGGTGATGTCCTTGTGTGTTGTTCCAACGGCGAGGGATTTCTGTTCCAAGCGCTGTCCAGAGATGATGCCTGAGACAGGGAGGTGGGACTAATCCTTAGCAGCCTCCCACCAGCTTTGGGCAGGGAGTTCTATTCCCAAAAGCACTCCTCCCCTAATGAAGCCATTGCTAACCCTGAGCAAATCGAATGGAGCAGGCAGGAGCGCCCAGGAGGCTGAGCAGGAGCTGCTGCCCAGCTTTAATTCAGGAGGGGATTATTGACACACCAGGGCTGCCTAAATGGTTTAACAGCCTAAGGCCACACAACCCTCCTGCTCCTTGAACGCTCGGAGCCCTACACAGCTGCACATTGTGGGACTGTCAGGGTCAGAGGGGAGTAAAGGACACAGCACTGCTTTCCAGCTGCATGTTTAATGCTCTTTGTCTTCCTGTGAGACACACGCAGGTTAACTTCAGCTGATGGCATATCTCTCATGCAAATACTGCTCCAGATAACATGGAGCCATTACATTTACCCTGCCATGAGCCTAAACAAGGGAACAGTCTTAAAATCCCATGTCTGTATGCCTGCAATTGGGACGTAAACACGTTAACTTTAAATACAGAAGCAAGGCACAAAGCTGGAGCCTGCTTCCTTAGTCTAATGACAGCCTTCCCTACAGAAGCCTCCCAGAGCCTCGAGGGTGACACCGCAGGGAGCAGCTGGCCCAGGTCAGGCTGTCTGTGACCTGCTACTCACTAAGCTGCTCAGAAATGAGCTGGCTGCAAAGCCAGGTGCCACATGTAGACAATGTGGTAACCACGTAGCAGGTAATTAAGATAGAACAGACACAGAAATTCATGTATTCATGAGTTTCCAGAAGCTCCCCACACGTTGAAGAGGAAACAGAGTGGACCTTACAGCCATTCTGCCCCTTTTTTGGTGGAGCTGTGGTCTGGATATGGTGATTCCTGTACACTGGGCAACAGCCAGTGCTTTGAGAACCTGCTCTGTGTTCCTCAGGCTCACAGAATCCATGTACCTAAACTTTAAATGGGCCTTTCTGGCTGGGAAAGGGTAAGGAAAACCAGTATTTGTCATCAAATTAACAATGATCTCCAAATCCAAATTGCCAAAAAAATATTTTGGAATGACTCTTCAGTGGCGATTGAATGTCCCAGGAGAGTGAGGTATTCAGTTTGCTGAGTGACACATGAGGCTTTATTGTAACAATATCTGGAACAACAATTGCTGTTATGTTGGTCGTAAAGAAACACTAAACACAGGAGGAAAAGCTCAGTGAATTTCTGGGAGACGTGACCATCTGACTCTTCATTTCTCCACCTGTTACACCATGTCCCCACAAAACCTGGATTCTGCAAGTAGCTCATTTTACCATAGAAACAGCCTGCCACCATGAAATGCACTGTTCATTAAATGTCTTCATCAGTGTTCAGTGAAATCAAAGACACAATTCTCACCAACTTCAGTGGATAGGATCATGCTCCACAGCCTGATCCAAAGACAATAAAAGCCAAGAGAAGGTACTTATTGATTTCAGCAGACTTCAGGTCAGGTCAGGATCTCAACCATTCATCACTGTACATAAGGGAGTTCTGCCATTAAATGGAAATGAAATATCTTCCCTCTGTATTATCAGGGGGAAGTAAGTCATGGCATAATTGATGAAAAGACAAGTCAGAAAAATTATGTTGTCTTTCAGTGAGGGGGAATGTTATCTTGGAAACCAAAACTCCAACATGAAACATCCATGAGCAAAATACTTGAAGAAAACCTTGATAATAATCATGTGCTAAAGAGAAACAGCAATAAAGACCAACTGCCTCCTTGCTGACTCAGATAGGAAGCTGTGGTGAGGATGCTGCAGTATTATCTATTTCATGCTTAACTGCCACCTAAAGTGTTCTCACCTAAATAAGCATCTTCTAAGCAACTGACTGTCTCTGCACTCAAGTGCTTTGTTGGAGGAATGGCTGAAGAAATAATTCCAGAACCAAAGGTACTACAGAGGAACTACAATAGGAAGAATGAAGAGCCAGGTAATGAGCAGGAATATGGGGCTACATCTCAGCACTTCACTTTTTCTTATATTGCATCTTCTCATCATATTTTATCAAATATAATACTAATTTTAACTCATCCTACTGCTTTCCATAAAGGACCAGTATAATGTAGTATGGACTCTGTGTCCAACTGAGTCACAAAGGGGAGGGACTCTCTAATCTGCAGCATTTGCCCCTCAATTATACTGCTGTGTTTGCAGCTCCATCTCCACCACTCCCCAGTCACTTATGTCCAGGAGACTGGGGCAGCAAATCATGGAGGTTTTCAAAGGAACCAGCACAGAAAACAAATTTCTTGCCAAAATTATTTGGTACAGTGAACTTGTGCTCTCTAATTGCTGTGTAGGTAAACCCTTTGTCAATGCGCTGTCAGATGTGGGGTTGGACTGTGAGAGGCAAACCCTGTGCTGCTGTCACTGTGCCAGGCTCAGCCTGGCTCATTGTGGGGTATTCACAGTCTGACTCTGCCCAAACGCACCTGCAGATCCATCACACCAAAAGCCCATGTTCTGATCCACGGCCAGGGGACACAGCTCTCCACAAGAACATGCACTCCATGCCCTCTTGGGGACACATTGTGTCATGGGGACACATTGACAGAGGCAGCAAAACTGCTGCTGAAGCTGCTCTGCCTGACCAGCACAGACCACAGGCAGGAGCTCGCAGCTAATGGAAAAGTTCATTAGCAACAGGAACTGGGTTAGATTAATTTCTTTGTAACACTGATTGACTTGGACAGCACATTTCACTAACATTTATGCTGCAGGGAAACATAATTATGATTTCCCTGAGTGACAGGATAAGATGACACAAAACATGTAATCAAATTTTGAAAGGGCAAATTAATCCTGTAATTGTTTGATAATTCCTTGCCAGTGTTATTCGAGCTGTTTGATATATCCAGTGAAATGAAGATCGGAAGTTGCATCAATAAACACCACTCACAGGACACTCCTGCATTCCATGTATCACTGTTTCCTCTGCTTGCAAATGATAACCTGGAGCTGTAGATGGCTGCTCTGAGTGTCCCCGCCGTGAACTTGGCCTGGGTTTGCTGCCATGGAAATAATCACCTGCCAGACACTGTCTCAGATGCCCCAGGGCACCACCAAAGCTTTTACTCACTATGGCCTTTGTGTTTGGCCCTGACATTGATTAAAGGCACAACTTTGTCACAGCTTGGTGGCTGAAGGGATTCCTGATTCTTAGAGCTGAAGGTATTTTCCACCAAATGGCTCAAAGTGTGACTGAGTGGCAGAGGTTCAGACACGTGCGTCCTCTCAAGGTGCAGACAGACGTGTCTCCTCACTGCTTTGATTTGTAACAAAAGCATTTGTGACTATAGGAGAGGGGTAAAGAGAAACCTAAATGCAGGCAGGATTAAATGAGCTTTGAGGGCACAAACCAGCACATGGTTCTCACTGTGCACCGAGGAAGGATGGCGGCAGAGAGAGCTTCCTGCCACAACCCCTACACACATCAAACTCAGTCCATATCATCACCAAAGGAGATGAGAGACACCGGCCAGGACAAACCCCGTGGACTGTTTGTTATGGCCTGAGCTGCACACAACAGTGGTTCTCGTTTGGCTGTCGTTCAGTATTAAGGCAAAATGAGAATTTATTAAAGACAACTATGGACTAATTGATCAGGTGAATGTCTCCAAGGGCAATTCATGCCTGATGGCAGCTGTCAGGTCAGACTGGCCGCAGCTGAGGCAGAGCAAAGCCAGCAGAGATGCCCGGAGGAGGCAGCCGAGGCTGAGGACGCCCTTTGTGCCGACTCTGCCCACCTGCTCCCGGATGCAGGGCCACGGCCGGGCCCCGGGGAGCCGGCGGAGCCGGGCAGGCTGGGCAGGAGCTCCCCGCCTCCCAGCTGGTGCAGAGCCCCGCGGCTCAGGCATCCTTCCTGGCCGCTGCTGCAGCGCTGGGGCTCGGAGCCAGAGCATGCCGGGCTGCTGCAGCCCGCACACGCTGCAGGGCACTGCTGAGCCCCGGCTTGCACCAACACTTACAGGCTGCTGCAGAAACCATCGCTCTGCCTTCTGGCAGTTCTGCCTCTAACAAGTGAAACACTAAAATGCTTGTGACCTCTGCATGCAGCACCCAGACTCACAGCAGCTCTGTGTGATGTGACTGAAAAACTGTCCAGATCTCAAGGGTTCAGGTATTTCTGACCCGGTAAAATGAAACTTTAGCTTGCATTAGTTTTGAAGAGATCTTTCTAGATGAAACTGAAATTCCATATGAGCATGATGAGTGACACAGCTCCGAGTAGAGATCTATCTGGATCCTTGAGGCCGACCTTATGGTCATCATGGATTGCAGGTGATTACCATGCAAACTCCTAATTCTGCTTTGAAAAGCCAGCACAGGAATAGCGTGGTATAGAATAGATGAGGATTTATTAAGTCCCTCAAGTTCTTCATGTGTCTAAGCCAATGGAAGCTGGAATAGAAGATTCCATAGTATGAATGGACTAAATAAAATGCAAATTGACTTTACTAGATAAAAAAATAAAGTGTGGTGTGATTCTCAGATGAATGTGTGATTCTCATTAATGATGCAACGATAATAAATTAAATGCAGGCAGAGCTAGACAATGCCTGGAGAGCGGGATGTGGAGATGAGGCTGAGGCAGAGCTGGCAGCCCTTCCTCCTCCCAGGAAAGCATCTCTGGAGCGAGTGAATTTAAAATTGGAACAGGCAGATAATGCAGGTGCACCCAATGATTTCTGCCCTCTGAACAGAGACCACCTTTTTTTTCCAAGCCACAGATTCTCTCCCACCAAAGACATTTCTTCTCTGGCAGATGTTAAGCAGAAGCTTTTTATTATAAACAGATGGGAAAGATTTTTCAATTACCAATTATTCAAAGTAACAAAGAGGCCTGTAGCCTAATTTAGAGATTATATTGAAATAATATTTATGTACATAAAAAATAACATTAAAATAATATTATCAATCTGGATTAAAATTATCACATTATTTGTCATATTTGAAATGTTATCTTATTCCAGTCCAGTCCAAGAGACTGGGCCAGTCATCTGGACCTATCTGGAGTAGATTGGAGGTGCAGATTCTAAAGGCATCCCACCACTCTGATCTATATTTTCAGCTCGTGCAGGAGGGTCTGTGAGGCAGCACAGCCAATAAACTGCATTTTCAGCACCACTAACTACAATGATCAGTATTAATTCCATAAAATTTTTGAATTTATTTTAATAAGCACTGACTTGAGCGTGAAGAAGAGAGAGAGAGGAGAAAAGGTCACAAAACAATTAGAAAATGTCAGTCAAGAAGGAACTCTCTGTATCTTGTTGAGATTACCGAGACACTCACAGGCTCATAGAGAAGGAAACCAGAATTACCCAGTTAGAAAAATTCAAATGTTCCAAGTTTCCTTTGTTGCCTCTTCCAAACATGTTAAATCTCAGGATCACATTGGTCCAACACTAAAGGAAGCCTTGTTTGTTCATTGGCCTTGGTGATGGAGTGAAGAAAGGCAGTGGCTGTTCTAGCAGCAGCAGTACTTCTGTTTTTCCTGCACAATCCCCAAATAGCTCAGTGATTCTGTAGAGCATTTCCTACAGCACTGCCTTTTTCAACCTTCTCCACAGAAAATCTTCCATCTCACAAAATACCCCTCCGAGCTGGATAGCACTCAGAAGGATGAAGAACTAAAGCTTATTCAGAAGCTAAATCAATAACAGGGGATTAATTGTACTTTCTGGTTTACCACTCTTGCCTCTGTTATTGTTTGAAATATTTTGAGAGGGGGGAAAAAAGAGGTGGTACATTTCCCTGTAACCTCTTCACTAACACTCCTGTTACCATCACTCAATTATTTCAGAACTCTTGAAGCCCTGTAAGGTTTTTACAGGCATTGAAAATCCCGGGTATTCTCCCTCTCCCCAGTCACTAGTGGGAGCAAAAGCTTTGTGTGACCAAAGCAAAACCACAGAAAGGGACCAATCATTCAGCTCGTGACCATTCCCATCAGTGCCTCCGGCAACTGTACTTGTTTGATTTTCAGCAGATTTCTTTTTCAAATAGTAAAACAAGAACAGATTTTCTTCTTAATTCCTCTTTGATTAAAGGGAGGATTCGTGTCAAAGGATATTCCTGGAGATTCAAATGAGCTGTTAGAAATGATGTCTCCTAAAGTGTTTAAGAAACATGCAAACAATGTGCATTCTTTGGGATTCTTTGTCGGGGCAGATGCAACAATAGACCTCAGGAAAGATGAGCAGATGTTATTCTGCACACTCTTCATTTCAGAGGTTTTAGAAATTCATGAGGTCTTTTGTAGGTTTTATGAATCTTCTAATAACAGTGCAGCTGTTCCATTCAGAAGCTAAACTTGTCATCAGACGTTTACTTGCATCTGCAGATGTTGAAGGAATGGCCACATTTGACAGGTTTGCAAGATATTCTCTCCAAAGGCAGCCAGGCAGTTCCTGTAAATTCTGCACCTTTCCCTCCTCCCATGCCCTGGATTCTGCTGCTCCATGGCTGAAATCCTTTGGTAATTCAGCGTTGCATTGCCTCCATCCCTTTGACGTAGAGCTCTCAAAGACAATTCAACTTTCTCAGAATATTTCCACTTTCTACACGGGCAGCATTATGATTATTTTTCAATTTTATGAAAACAGCCATTGAAGCTGTCAACAACAGCACAGAAACTCATGTACTGCCACACACGACCGCGTTCTCATTACATTCTGGTCAGGCAGGACGAATCACATTGCAGATGGTTTCACTGGAAGACGTGGATTTGATCAAGAAATGCACTGTGCTGGAGCTGGCTGGATTGCCCAGAGCCAAACTGTTTACAGCAAGCCTCCTCTGACAGAGCCACCATCCCTTCTGGCTTGTGAATGTCCAGATGGAATATTTAGATCTTTGCTCATTCTGCATTTCTGTTGTCTCACCTTGCATTCACTTTAAATTCACTGACGGGTTTATTCAGCTCTTTGCTCTCCTGCTAACCTTGAAAAATGTTGCTTACTCTTCTTCATGTAGTAACTGCTGTTACCATGCTCCCCAGGAAAAATCCAGCACAGGAGCCACAAACAGAGTTCCTTTGGTACGTGCTAGTATCAGTTTACTTTAACAACTGTAACATTTCTTGAACCAAAAATATTTATGGTCTGCATCCAGTGTATTTGTTCATTCCTCAAATGAGAATTTTTGTGTTAAGTACTGGCAGTAGTAGTGTACAGGTAAGTACTCACTAATAAGTGTGAACTGAATTTGACATTCCTGAGCACAGAAGAGAGGTGGAAGAAAACACACAATTCACTCGACAGGAAGAGTTGCTTTCAGAAAACTGTTGTGAGGTGGAACAGGCTTGGTTTTGCCATGAAAGACAAAATGACAGTGCTTCACTTGAAGTAAGAGCAGAACTAATGCTGTAATTACTGGCCTGTGGCAGCAGTGAAGTCTGTGGAGAGCATCAGACTTGGGATGGGGCTAAGGTGATCTCAGTCCAAAGGAGGAACAGACCCTAAGGATAGAATGTGCCACAGAGCAATTAAAACAGTGGCTGGGCAGGTCCTGGCAGAATTTGAATGTACAAATGCACTGAGTGTCAGTGAATGAGAAATCTCACCCTGGATTTCCCTTTCTTTTGCTGCAATTAAAAACCAAGGCAGCAAATGCACAGAGGAAGCCCTGGCTCCTGTGCCTCCCAGAGAAGGAAGCTTGGTCAGCCTGATGATTAGAAATAGAAGAAAGAAGTAGAAAAATTGAAAAAGAATATGAGGCAGGACTTCAGCTGGGGCCTGATCAAAGAGCTGAGCTGAGTCTGGGGGCTATCAGAGGGCAGATCCCCACTCTTCCTTCCCCCCTGCCTCCCAGGGGGTCCGAGATGATTCCCACCCCCTGACACTCTCCCACCTTGCTGTCCCATGGGGGGTGGTTTTGCTGTAGTGAGCTATCCCGTAAAAATCAGGAAAAGCCAAGCTGCTCTGCAGGGAGGTGACACTGCGGGTCACAGCTGCCCGGTGCAGCCTGGGCTCTGCTCTCAGCCTGTCACAAAGGTCCCTGTGCAGAGACCACTGAGGACACCATGTCCCAGCAAGCACCGCAGCTACAGAGATCCAGAGGAAGTGTGCTAAAGCAATGAGAGGAAATCTGACAACTAATACTTCCTATTTTCCTAGATCTCCTACCCAGAGGAGCAAGCTGCCAGGTGGTGTGTTGGACTGTATTCCCAGCTGGGAATAGACTGACATGCTGCTGTTTTGTGTTTCCCTGAATCTCGATGGATACAGGCTGAAATGGTAACTATTCTGATTAACATTCACTTCATGATTTCAGAATAAAGGAAAACAGCTCTTCTTTCTCCTCTAAAGACAGTGCCTGCTCATTGCAGTTTGGGATGTCCATATGTTTCCCAAACTCAGGCTGCAGCCCTGCATATGGAATTGCTGGTAATAGCTTTTACAACTAATTATTTGAAAATACTTAGGCTAATAAAATTATTTTGAAGAGATATCCCGAGTTTGCCAGAGATATGTGAGTGTGCCACTCAGGTGGGAGATGAACAGCTGAGCTGCCTCCTGGCGGGTCCCATGTAGTGACCAGGAATTTGAGGAAGGACACAAGTAATGCTTTTTAGCAATCAGAAATTTGTAACAGCTTTTGTGCACTTCTGGGCCCCTTTCCTTTCCATGCCACCATCACCAAACACTTTGCAGCACTTGGAGAGGACAAAGTAAATGTGTGAGGTTTCTGTGAAGTCCTGGATGCGAGGGAATGCTTCCAGAGCTCTGGATGAGCAGGAATGGGAGGCAGAGCTGGTGCTCTCCTGCAGATCTACACTTGCTGCCTACCTCCTCAGCCCTGATGTGGCTGACACACTCCTGCCTGGGACTGCTTCTTCCACACACTCCAGGGAGCTCAGGCTTGGAAAGAGAATGGTACTAGAGAACCTGAGACTCTCCTTCTTCAAATACCCTGGAAAATGTCTCACAGGCATTCCTCTCTGCATGCAGAACGGGACCCATCTGGATGATTCTGTTGTGTGTGTGCAACTCTTGAATTTGCAACATAAGGAAAATCTGAAGGCCTCTCCAGGCAATAAAAGGATACTAGTGCATAGAATGGGCTGGCAGTGATTCAGTGACAACAGAAGGAGATTAGTATCACCAAGAGGTTACACACTCAGCCTCGGACTCAAGGGAAAGTTCTGCTATTCAATGAGAGCACCACGAACAGAAAGCTGTCAGCCAATCTACCACCAAAACAAGCAGGAACCATATCAGGCTACTTTTAAAATATCAGGGCCCCTTGGAAACAATCTCCCAAATCTGAAGCAAATGAAAAAGAAGTGCCCAGCTGGACAGTTCAGTTCCTGCAGCTGTGGCCAGCGAGGCCTGGCCGAAGCCCTGGCACTGCCTGCCCTGGGGTTCCCTCTGACCAGAGACAGATGCCAGCACTGCCTGCCTGGGGGAAGCAGGACAAGAGAAAAGGGAAATTAAGAATCTCAAAAATGCCTTTACTTATATTAAAAAATTATTAAAAACCAACCAGGAAACGTTACCGTTGTGCTTTCTAAGAATTAAACCCTCAATATACTAATGAAAGGCCTGAAATGTTTGTAGCTTCAAAGGGCTTTGTCCTGACTTTATTTTGGTGTAATGAGCACTGGCAAAGCTAGTCTGTAATTTTGATTAAAAAAACCAAATCTATAAATAAACAAGTGTGGTTGATGAAGCAAAACTGCGTTTCCAGCAGAGGCATACTCTCAACCACAGAATAATAAAGAAACAAAAGACTTGATCCAGAACTTTCCAAAACATGTTGTCATTGTGCCTGGGGGCTTCAGCTGCTGGCTCCAGTCCTCTTCCCTTTGCAGCCAGCTCCAGAGGAACTCCCCTCTCTGGTGCAATCAAACCCAGATTGACTGGTTTTTGGAAGAGACTTATTTTTATCGTTCCCTTTCATTTCAGGCACTTCCCCCATCCCAGACTCGCCGTCTCTCCAGCCGGCCCCAGAGGAAGGCCCTGTCCTGCCTGGGCTGGGCACAGTCTCTGCCCGGGATGGGAGCCACAGCTGCTGTTCCACGCTCTATTTTTAGATCCAACATTTCTTGAGAAAACGCCTGAAGGGTTCATTAAGGCGGCTTTTCCTCTCTGATCCCCGCTGCCACATCGGATGCAGCTGGAGCGGGTATCCTCAGAGAGTAGGGCTCCATCCAGTGTCTGCCGGATGAGTTACTGGGAGCTCTGCTTACACGGATAAATTACACCGCAGAGAGTGCTTCCACTCCGGAGGAAAGCCACACTCCTCAGTAACAGCACCAGTAGTAACAACTGGAACAGGATTCTCAGCACGATTCTCGGCTGGTTTTCCTGACAGGCAAACATCCTGGGGTGTCCCAGGCCTTCCAGATCTGTTTTCATTCAGACAAGGCTGGCGAGAAAACGTGACGCTGTTATGAGCAATATGGGACCAGACATTTTCAAAAATAAACCATAGTGACATTCTTGGGTTTGAATGGCTGGATTTTTTGGCAAAAGATGCCCTTTGAGCTTAGCAAAGCCAGGATTTGATCCTTCTGCTTTAAACAAGTGAGTCTAAGCATAAGGATGTGCACAGCATTGTAAAGCACAGCCTCCAGGTTCCTGCCTTCCCATGAAAAATACTCTTCATCGTTTTGATATCTAAAAGCTTGTTTCTGGAGTGAACATTGGGATGTTCTAAGCCACACTGCAGTACAATCAGGTATATCCCAGTCTGAAAACGCTGCTGTCACTGGAATAAAACTGGATAAGCGCATTTATCTACGTGAAAAATTGTCCTTTAATCTTAGTTCCACCCCGTAAAATGTAGGTTGCATCTTAAGCTGTTCAGTGCTGTCGGAATAGGTGAAAGGAAGCTCCTTTGTACTCCTCATCTCTCATGCACAGAGCATTAGCACGTGCAATTAGGCGTGACATTTGGGTAAATATTGCTTGTGCTAGCAGCCAAAGCACCCAGGAGACAGCGAGCAGCGAGCAGGGAAAGGAAGGGGAACAAAGCCCTGCCGAGGCAGTTTCGTGCTGGCAAAAGTAACACACAAGTCTGTGGATTATCATTTTCACCTCCTCTTAGACTAAACTCCTGATATGTTGTTGGCTGTATTAATTCACTTTCTATGAGTATTACTCTTCATACTCAGCATTAAGCTAAATCCTCAGGCATCCTATAAAACCCCAGCTACTTCCTGATTTCAATATCCTGAATTTCTTACTTTGTATGTACAGAATACTCATATTCACCCATTTTATTTAACACTGAACAGTTCAATACTAAAGAGGGGCTGAGGATGGGGATGGTCCTGTTAAGAGTTTGCACAGAGACAAAACAAAAATGTAAAACTAGTACTTGTATGCACAGACTTGCTGTTAGGCACCCCATTGGTTTAAAGGTTGTGCACTCTGACACGGTCATTCCATCACCGAGGGCTGGACTGTAATCCCTTCATGCTTGCTGGGAATTCACACCCTGGGGTTTTCCGCCGTTAATTACAGCGGGGTTACTCAGCAGGCTCAGGGCAGTGGCTGTGCTCAGATCTAGCTTACTGGGGCTTGGCCATGAGGTCTTTTCCAAGAACAAAAGACTGGTTGCAGTCAATTCTGAACTGCAAACTGCTTTAGTTTATCTTTAAAAGTGACACAAAGAAAGAATATTTTATCTGCACGTTAAGAAAATGTCCCCAAATGTTTCCATTTTACCCTGTATGTGAATGATTTGGGGATTTGGTTGCTCAGGGTTTATATTGTGAAACCACACGAGATTTGAGGCTGAACAGATTAAATGCCCTGTTCAGTGCCTCCCGAGCAGAGACTGCTGGGGCTGCAGAGCCCGGCCATCGTGGCTGGGTCACCTGCTCAGGGTGGCCCAGGAAGCCCAGCCACTGCTTTCCAAAGGCCACTTTGAAAAGCTGTGCTCATCTTTACAAAGGACTGAGCTATTTTTTTCCTTTTATGGCCTCCAGATGTTTTGGGATAAGTTTTGAACATTACATATTGCATCCATATTTATATTTTAAATAAAATCACGCAAAAGATTTTAAAATAAAACTTCTTCCTGGTTGCTGGAGATGATTAACTGTGTAAACACTGCAAACTGACAGACATTGGGCTTCGTTTTTCATTCTGGTCTTTTTTTTAATCAGTTATGAATTTGATGTTTTTCTATTAATGAAAGTGAGCTCCAGGACCACCACCACCACCTTGAGCTTCAATTTCAGGGATCACGCACCAATACAGAGAAGGCCTGGTCTCAGAACATGTAACATTCATTATCTATTATCACATTCATACTGTAGGTGTTTAAAAGCTATAAGCATTTTCCTGTTAAACCTGGCCTTTTGGATGTGGGGAGCAATGGGCACTGCAAGCTGGTCACACCATCATTTCATGTCAGGGCTGAGGATACTGGGCATGAAACTCCCTGGGAAGTGCACATGCATTTTCAAAATGCTTTTCTTGGGATCCTTCAACAAATATTTTTTAAAAACCTGACCTGTCATGCAAGAAGATGAAATGTAAAAAATTTATAACTCTTGCTTTTCACTTCAGAGAAAACTGTATCTGAGGGGAGAAGCAAACACAGAGCTATTTCCTTTCAGAGAAGTTCTTCCTACCACCTTTCACACTGCAGAATCCTTTACGGCCACTTGATGGACTTGCAATGGTGAATGAGTTTAGGATTGAGACATCATTTCATTTTATACCAAACTCCTGGTTATGGTGGGCTTTCACAGTGTCTGGAAATTTTTCCGAACTCTCGGAGTGGGAGTAAGAGCCTCATTTTCTGCGAGCACCTGAAGAAGTTCTTGCAGAGTTCCACCAAGCATCCACGGGTAAGATGAACTCCCCTTTTCAGGGATTTGTCTCTGTTTAGGAACTGGCATGTGCAGCCCTTGTCGGTGGCAGAGCTCCAGCACCATCTGCTCCCGTGTCTCCAGAGCCCAGGCAGCGAGCAGCTCTGACAACGGAGGCTGGAGCACACGGCGTGCTTGCAGCACAGAGCCACTGCACACCAGTAGGCTTGAACGAGGGTGAGATGGTCTGCACTGTCCTTTCACACCCATTTTAGTATTTTCTGCTGGTTTGGAAGAGTACGTTGGCTGTTGAGTTTGAAATTCAGAAAAAAAAGAAATAATTCCTTGATGTTTCTCTAGAAATCTACACATGTGCTCAAGGAAGCTGTGTATTCAAGCTTCCACTTTGTGTGGAAGAAGACAAACAGGGTAACGGAACTACAATTTAATGCTCCAATATGTATGTCCAAATAATTTTGGCACAGGAAATCATTTGAAGAGTTACAGAACAATTGGGTCGTGCAGAATGGAGCTCTCCTGCCCTAGCTGTGGCTCTGCATTCAGCAGCGGGGAGGGCTGGACTGTGCCTGCATGGACACCTTGCTGTGCAGCCTCTGGAATCCCATCACGGAGATCGCTGCTGTGCACAGGAGGGAGCTCTGGAGTCACCCCTTGGGCCAGGCAAGGCCAGCTGAGCTGCTCACTCTCCTGATAGCTGCCAGAGACTCAAACTACAAATAAAGCACTCCCTGTCTCTTCTCACATGCCCAGCTCGTGAGCCCAGCCCTGCCCTCCCAGACGAGAGCCACGGGAATGTGGATGATGCACGACAAAATACAGTTCTGCCTTGCTTGGCGCCCTGCTGAAGGCCACGTTTGTTCTTGAACAGCCACTCAAACACCACATTTAAGATCATGAGAGTGGGAGAACACTCTTAATGTGACAGAGATCCATTCTATTCACTCTTTCAGAGCTTCTTCCTCAGCATTTTTTGCCTGTGAGAAAAACATTGCTTGGATTCTCCCAGAAAACATATGACCTCCAATAGTGGGAGCGTTGTTAGAGAAAGAGGTTATTTCTACAGTGGCCATCAGTTGATATGGATGGTGATTTCACAGCACCCGGAGAAGAACAAGGAAAGGCAGCCAGCAGCTCTGCAGGCAGCATGGCCTGCCCAGGGCAGATGTGGCACCTCTGTGAGCACCTGAGGGCTCAGAGGGAGCACTCACTTTCTCCACAGAACTTCTGTACCTGGCACACAGAGCTGCACTCCAGACAACGCGTGGCATCTGTTCTAGCATGGAATTAGATACAAAACAGGGAGAAAGTTTGGTACGTGAGCTACCTGTGTGTTTCCTCACTACTGTTGCGTTTGGCCAAATCTTTTGGGAGCTGGGGGCAGTGAAAAACCTGTCAGTATTTACAAGCTTCTGGAGCAGCTCCATTCTTTAATAATTTCTAAGCTCCAAGTAAGCAAGAAAGGACAAATGAACAGCTCTGACAACATACTGACTGACAACGTGTTAACATTTTTAAAGCACTCCAAGGGAGCTTTCCAAATAGGTTTTGGAAGGTGAAAGAAATGAACAGAATGCAGTGTGTGCAGCCAGAAGTACCGTGTGATGGCAGCTTCAGTGATTCTTCTGCAGTACTGAACATTCTTTGACTTGCAGAAACTCAAACAATCTGTCTCTGAAGAAATAGCTCCAGGATGTTGCGACAGGAAGGAAATGTACTGTGTAAATGCTGGAGCATCTTACGGAACTGAGAGATGCTGTGCCTGAGGAAAACTGATTGGGAAACATTTAGGTAATACACACGTCCAAAGAACAGGATCTATATGCTCTGAAACACAGAAAGCTGATAAGGTTGAAATGACAATGAGACATACATCTGCTGCCCTGTATCCATTGCAGAGTCACCTGATGTGACTCTGTTTACAGTGCGAGCTGTGATGTAGCAAAGTACAGCCCACACTGGGGCCCTTCACTGTGCCCCAGAGTTAATTTCTATGTTTAATTCACCAGCACTGAACTCTGGCAATAACAGGGGCTGTCCAGGTTAATTCCTAAAGCAGAGTGGGAAGGAGCAAAGAGCAAGTGCTCCTTGAGCAGTTACGGGCTTACCAAGGCCAGTCCTCTCTACATTCCAAGAAAGGAACAAAATTAAAGGCACTTGGAAACTCAATCTGACAGCTGTGAGCACTGCTCCGTGAGTGCTGGAATGGGACCAATTTGTCCCTAAGATAAATCCCAAGTTTCTTGTAGGTGTTGAACTGTAAATATCGAAGCTGCATTGAGTAATGGTGTCCAATGAAAAGGGAATTTATCCACTCTAGGCACCAGCCAAAGCCTATAATTTTTCCTCAGAAAATTCCCTATTGATAGCACTCACAAGAGCTTTCCCACGCTGATATTTTTGACAATGCTGCTTCTATTATCAGAACAAAAAACACACCCATTTTTGCTATTGTGAGTGTTGCAACTACAAATTTATTCTCTCTATTAAACTGTCAGTGACTTTTCGCTGAAAATGTTCTCATCTTCTGGAATCTGGCTGCCTTCATCTGAGCTGAGAAATCAGGGAGAATGATCCATGCAAATTCCCAGAAATCACTAACTCGGTGAAAAGTTTTCATACTGTATAACCAGTGACACATCTTCAAAATGCTCAGTTTACCCACCACCCGAGGCATGTGCAGAGGATGAACTTTTCTACTTATGTTCTAGCACTATCCACACATTTAGAGATGACATCTGACTCAAACTCACACAAACATCTAAGCAACAAGTTGCTAACGCACACACTGTGCTAACAAACCAGCAAAAGCAGGGGGGTGTTGGACTCTTTCTCTGAAAAAGGAGGAACTGATACTCTGAGCAGGGCCTGAATTCCACACGCTCCTGGTCCTGGGGTTCAGCTTGACTTTTGCAGCCCTCAGTTGCATTTTGGTTACATTTTCTTACTCATTATACCTAAAAGGAATATTATTGAAGGAGAAAAGTTCTAGAATCATTTGGGAAACAAAGTCTGTTGGGTTAAGTAGGAATTCTAAGAGCCAAGTGAAGTGAATCTGAAAGTGGTAATACCTGAGAGTGCCACCCTGTGTTAATTCCAAGGGACTGGGCAGGGCTAGCTGAGGTTGGGTGCTGGGGCAGCTTCAGGAAGGCTCTGCCAGAAGGGCCATACAGAAATTCAGGTCATGTTTCATTGATTGACTGTAATCCAGGTACTGTTTGAAGTGAACAGTGAGTCACATCCATGACAGCTAACAGTCTATACACATGGCAGCCTACTACACTGGTGGGAAACGGTGCCAAAATAACTAAGAGGCAATTCCAAAACAAGCCAAGGCGGACCCGGATCCATATTTAGCTTTAAATTACAGAGTATCAGGAAAAATGCCAGGTTGTCAGCTTTTTGTGCTTTACTCCATGGAACGCTGACAACAAGCATGGCTGGGAACCAAAGAGGGGGCAGAGGGCAGGGCAGGGCTCGCTAAGAGCAGGAAAGGCCAGGTTTGAAGGCAGGACAGTGTGGAAGTGTGGGAGGGGGCCGAGCCCTCGGGGGCAGTGTCTCTGAGGGGAAGGCGCTATCCCGGGCGGCGGGGGAGGCTCTCCAGCCAGGCCAAGGCCATGGCTGTGGCTCTGCCGTGCTCCAGGAAGGAGGGGATGGAAGCACGTTCCGCAGCCAGCCGGAGGATGGCTGAAACCACCAGCAGCCACAGCAGCCGAAGGAAAATCTCTTTAGACAAGCAGAACTAATGAAAGGACTGAGGGCCGGCAGACGATCGCCGCTGCTGCCAAGGTCTCTGGGGAGAGCCACACAGCTCCAGCTCTGTCTGACTGAGCTGACAGCTTGTGGGACTTTCAAACTCTTGCATTAGCAGAGATTTTTAATCATCACTTAGTGCTGCATGGTCTAGGAGAAGTAGAGGAGGGAACTGTGTCTTCAGGCGGGTCCCACAAAAGCCTTTGGTACTTTCAGTTCTGCAGAGAATTGAAATGCCCAGCCAGGGCATTAACTTCAGATCATTCAAGTTGAATGTAGATATTTACAGTCTTCCAAACAGCATATTCCAAGCATACAATTAGCATGAGTCATTAATCCTCCCACCCCCTGACAGCACAGTCAGATCTCTGGTTTCCACATGAGGGAGGTGCAGTAGTTATACACTTTGACTCTGATAAGAAGGAAATGAGATATTAAAAAAAAAGAAGAGTATTTTTTGGCTATTTAGCCACTTAGCTACTGATAAACTTACAAACCATGGCCGGGGTTGGAATCCTCATTCCCAGTGGTGAGGATACAGGCTACAGGTACCCCACAGCAACACTTGATTCAGGATGCAGGGTTCTGCCCCTCAGATGGACTCTGCTCTGCAGCACTGACGTGGTGTCTGCCTGCAGAACCCAGCCCCGAAGCCACACGTCTGTGGAGGTGCCACCCCACAACAAGCCACAGACCCACACTGGGGGTTCCCAGTGAGTGATCCTGGCCATCTGACTCCTCTGGAAAGCCCCTGCTCTCTTCCACTGGAACTAAACACAAAGAGAGGTGGCTCGTGTGCACTAATTAGGAAAACAGCTATGAGTAGATGAGCGCTGATCAGGACTGCCAAAAGTACAATTTTTATTAAGGCACCCTTCTGATGATCTTGATTCTTAAGCTTATGCAGGGAACAGCAGCACACAGGCATCTTGATCCCATGTGAAGCCTCTGGAATTACTGGGATACAAAAGTAATAAAACAGTGCGAGGCCAATACAGCACTGAAGGTTTAGCCCTTCCCAAAATCAAGACCATCTGATATTTTTAAAGAAATATTTTGCTTGCTTTGCAACATTTAGTTTTGCTAACATATTACTTCCCAAAATTAGTGGGGTTTTTTACCTGTTTATAACAATAATAATAAATTAGTATGTGCCCATGTCTTCATATATTGAACTTAGAAGATATTTTTTTAAATCAGTCCCTTACATCTCATTGGACAAGGGAATGCAAATAGTGGAGAATTGTTTCTGTACCCATTTTCCACATTTCATATATCTTCTAAATTAGGGGTCATAAGCTGTAGCAAATACAGAGTTTAAAATCCAATCCATTAGCTTTATGAGCCAGCAGCAATCATTTAGGTACTGTAGGAAGAATGTAATGATTTGGGAAGGAAAATGTCTTGGATTTTAAAATCTATCTGCCATTTCTACATTAAGCAACAGCTGTTGTCAGAGTTTCAATGCTAACTTGCATCACAGGAGAAAATGTTAAGCTAGTGCTTTAAAAAATGCAGTAGAATTGGAGCCCAGCTGTACTATGGAATACAACACGTTTTCCTGCTCCTTCGCAGATCGGCTGCTGAGGCGTTTGGAATAACATCCCTATCAGGAGGGGCTGAGGCAATGGAACCTTTTCCCCACTACTCCACAGAAATGTGGGAGCTGTTTCTCTTTCAGATAAAAAGCCAAAACCAAGCAGAAGAATCTGCTGAGTGTCAGGCCACGGGCAGTGGGGCTTTCTGTCCCCAGCAGAGGCAGGGAGGAGCCCCAGGGGCACGTGCTGGGCCCTCCTCGTGGGGCTGCTGCACAAGCCATGCACTAGACCCAGGCAATGGGCCAGAAACAAACAAAAATGTCACATAAAATTGCGCAAAGAGCAGTGCCTATGTTGGTAGGAGAGCAAATCCTTGCTGCGAGTCATCCTGAACATTTTGCAGCTCAGGAATCTCACCCCCTTCTTCCCATCCACTGGAGCCACAGGGGACACCATGACGTGAATAAAGGGTCTCGTGCCCTTCTGCCATTCTGCAGGCTTTGCTGCTGGGTCTTGTCACCTCTAGCATAACAGATGCTGATCACTCTTCTACAGATCCTGTTAGACCCCACTTGTTCCCACTGTTCAGCCCTCACACACATATACTGGGAAATCCTTTGACCACATGGAAAAACCACATAGACAAGAAAGTGTAAAAACCCAGAAAGCCTTGGAAAAACTGGCAAGTGGAAACATTTCTATTGCCTTTTGGACTAAATGAAATTGCTGTAGCTTGGTACACACCACAAAGCACACCATAGAACTATTAAACCTCTTAACACAACATCTTGACATTTTGATTTCCAGACTCACTGGGGTATGGTTGTTTTCCTTGCTAAATTCATCCCATTTATCTCCGAGTTCACCTCACTTTTCACTTGTGGCTTCCTTCATTCTCTTGCAATAACTCATCTCCATGCGTTCTTCCTCCTCCTCCTTCTGTATCTCCACTATTTGACAAATGTATTCCGTTTCCTTTCCTGGTACAATTGCTGATTTTTAATGCCTCTCCCTCTGTTCTGCGTGCCGAGTCTTCTCTCTCTCTGGCAGTCACACTGCCAGGCTTCATGTGCACATGGGACGCTGGCCAGCAGGGCCTGGAGGCCTTAGATGGCCCTGCCTGGGCTAGGTGGGCACCACACCCTGCTGTGGGGGAAACCTGATCTCATTCAAGGGAACGTTTTGTCTGCTGCTGAACATCTTGGAGCCTACTGGAGACTGAGAAATATTCATTCTCTTTGGGAGGTTTTTGACTATTTTCCCACTTTCAGCATACATTAAAATACTGCCTACTTTTGAAAACTCCTCTTGGGATTTTTTTTCTATTTTTATTATAAAAATTTTAAACAAGGACACTCACAATGGAGAACCAACCCACATTAGCATGTCCTGCCTTGGTAACTCAACAAGGATGCCTCATGCCCAGCCCCACAGGGCCTCCAGGCCATGACCAGAACCCCTCGTTTCTGTGAGCCCCCAGCCCCCAGAGAGCTGCTCTAAGGCACCAGCACGGCTGGTACATCACTCAGCCACATCAACACCAGTGGCACAGGAACCATTTGCATGTCAAATTCACAAATTAAACATGTGAACAGATGACAAGTGAACATCTTGATTCACACTGTGTTTCTCCTGCTTGTCAGCTCCTGGCAGTTAAGAACAGTCACTCCAAAAAGTGCTAAAAATAACACAGTCAGACCCTGCCTTCAAATTCTTTTTTTTTCCTCCAATTTTGCTTTGATATTCTGCTCGACGCTGCTAATAATGAAGTTAGCATGGCCCAGAAACCATTGGTATAATTTTAAAGTAACATCAGAAATACATATGACCTATGAGCAGATGGAAGGGCAGAAGGAGATGCAAACATCCAGCTAAGCCATGCTATCAGTCTGGGCTGTTTTCTCAGGTGACATCAAGACAGCAAAAAGAAGTATGAAAGTACAAAGACTCTAAGTCTAATTTGGGATCTGATCCACGTCAGGGAGAAGTGCAGATCCACTTCCTCACTCCTAGGATTAAAGAGAGGTTCCCAAAGCCTTGTCCCCGTTTCTCTTGTGCCACACGACATGATGCACGAGGTGTTCTACACCGTGATCTCCCACGTTTTCTCTACAACCTTTTAAAATGTCCCCAAACTAAAGTGGTTTTCCCTTCCCTTGGATAACAGACTCCTTTTGCCACACAGACTCCTGTGATCCGCCGTGATCCGGTCTCCAGCAGCCTCCTTTTGTCCGCCCACGGCCCCACAGGGGTTGGGCCCCCTCCTCCTCCTCGCTTTCCAGGGATCTCACAGGCGCAGCCCCAGCTTCCTGCCCGGCCCCGGCTCAGGCAGAGGCTCCCCGGTGTCTCCTGAGCACATTTCACGGCCGGCACAGCCGCGAGGCACAGCCGGCACCCTGCGGGAGGAAAGCCATTCCTCGCAGCAGCCTCCCGCTCCGGGACAGCTCCACCAAGCAGCTCTGGAATTACCGGCTGGGAAATAAAATTTCCACTGAATTAAGCCCAGTTGATGCTCAGAATTTTTGATGTAGCTCTAGAGTCTTGACAATTCTGCCACAAAACCCGCAGAACGCAAATGCTTTGGGAAAAATCCAATCAGATGAAACACTGTGTGTTCAAAAGCTACAATTACTGAAGCCCGAGTCCCCGTCAAAAAGTGAAAAATTAATAAATGGAAACGTCCTTTTCCAAAAGTGACAAATCATTATTACACTTTGCCTGAGGGAATCCTGAACTGATCTTATTGTTCAAGTGAGTAAGCACGAGGCAGATTAACAATGTCTCCCAAACACTGGTTTTGAAGGCTGATTGCAATTCCAGCCAGGGAAAGGGGTTATCCCAATGCCAGTTGTGTGCTGTCAGCTTCTGAGCAGAGTTACCGTGCTATTAGTGATTCTATGTGTAAAATTCTTGTCAAAACAGACTTCTAGTTTTTGAAAGAAAATAAGAGACAAATACAAAATCATCAAGGGTTTACATGAAGTACCTCCTTGGAGCGAAATATTGTCTAAAATACCACATTTCATACAATGTGTTAAGACACACCCTGCTCTGCACATGACACCTGGTTTACTAATGTTATTTAAAATTATGTGTAGCTCACATATTCTAACAGCAAAGGGAGACTGGTCTGTAATTCAGAAGCTGCTAAGTGTTTCAAGTCCTGCCCAAAAGCAGCATAATATTTACAGATTTGCAAATGCTGTTAAGGGGAGGATTTCCAAACTAATATAATAGAAATAAATAGCATTGACTAAGTAAGCTGTAGGAGAATATAATGTTATTTCTATTTATGATGAACTGTTCATTAATACAGTAATGAGTAACACAGCAAAACAATAACACAGCTGTAAATATTAATTTTATAGCTTCAAAATATACAATGAACTAAAAAGCAAGAGATTAATTCACTATGAATGGCACAACCACCAAAGCAAATTTTTTTACAGCAAAGTTTAAAAGCTACTATGGAAGTTGACTTTATAGCAACTATCCCATTTATTTCATGTATATTGTTTCTGTGGCATCAACAAGTGAATAAAAAAATTCACACCGTGCCTTTTTTGTTTAATTATGATAATGATAATTTATACTGATGGAATATAGATAAAAGCAAAAGGTATCGAGAGACTTTAATCCGAATTTAGTTCTTGACTAATCCTGTTATTCCTGCCTCTTTATGCCACAGGTTTATTGGTTAAACAGGTTTATTGGTTCATTGGTTAAATTTATTGTATTGGTTAAAAAAGTAGGCAAGATACCACAGATTTAGAGAGAACTGGTGATTGCTGAATGCTAAATTAAGAGATGCATTTTGCAGAAGAAGATTCCCCAATACTTGTAGCAATAATAATAAACAAATCTCATCATTGAAATCACCATGACTGAAACACAGGATGATGAATCTTGCCAAGACTGTATTTGTAAATTTTGATTTTAGATCATTGTTTTTTCACACTGAATGAGGAGATAAAAGCAATTTCTTCTGCTCTCTAGAGAACCTGGGAACATGAGGTGTTTGCACCAATAGCTCCAATGCCTCCCACTGGCACCTCGCTGCACTCCCCAAACCAACCAGGCTGAGACACACGTGGGTCAAAAGGTTAATGGGGATGTGACCCCTGCTAAGCATGACAGGGAAGAGATTAATGTGGCTTTTGCTTATCTCCATGAAATTAAAAACTGTGGAGGATAAAGGCTTTACAGTGATCTTTGCTGAATGACTACTCAAAAATTAAATATCCCAACTGACTTGCTCATCTTTGATGTTTTTAAACTGATAAACAGTTTAGAAACACCTTCTAGGAAAAGGAGATTATGCAAAATATTTTTTGGCGCCTTGGACAATGCAACCAACAAAAAACGGATGACCATCACTAGCCAATAAATAAATTAAATCTCATCTCTATTGCTCCAATTCACCATCTATTTCTAAAAAAGGATCATCATAAATGGCAATAGGATGTAACAGAGTGGCAGAAAAAACTGTCCCAGGAGACCTGAATCTTACACTGCACTCTGCCATTTCTCTCCTACAAATTTAACTCTTCCTTGCTTTACTTCTTCCTCTGCACAGTGGAAATGTGCACTAATCCCTTTTCTTTTGTCAAATTCCTCATCCTGGAATTTGCTGAGAGGGAAAAGCATCGCACAGAAAGGCAGCGCAGTCACCTGGGTGGCACGGTCCTCATGGCACACTGACCCAGCGCAGGCCGTGCCCGGGGGCACAGGGCACAGACCTTGTCACACACAGCAGCTCCAGCCTCACCCCTCTGAATGGCCCGTGGGTTTCTTGGTGACACTGTTTTTCTACAGGAAATATGTTTCCTTTTCAACAGCGATACGTTTCTTACGAAGGAAACCACAGTGTCATACTTTTCCTGAGCAGACAGGAACACAGCAGCACATGTCCAGCCAGAACTTCACCAGGGTGTTCCTGAGGCCAGTCACAGCCCTGCTCAGGGGATGCTGAACTCCCACTGGGGCCGTGGAAAGGGGCACTGCATCTTCAAAGGAAACAGATTTGCTTCAGAAAGGGGCAAGAAGTTGAAGAAACATCTGTAAAGACTGATAATGGATTCACTTCCTGAAATTCTTTTACAACTACTGCTGTGAAAAGCAGGAAGTATGGGCAAGAGAAGGAAAGAAAGTTGCAAACAAGGGAAGAAATCTTTCTCACCCCCAAAACTGGCTGGATTGCTGAATGGTGCTGGAGATGAGGCTGGAGGTGTCCTTAGAGGGATCTCTCTGTCCTGGTAACACAGACGAAGAGCCAGCAGCGTGGCTGCTGTCATCTGCCAGCTCTCCACCTGGCTGCAGGCTAGCAGGAGGAGTGCTGCTGGCACGGTGCACACCCCCGAGGCAGGGCCCCCTCCCACCCCAGCCGAGCGGGCTGCAGCAGGGATGAACAAACCTTTACCGCAGCACGCTCACGGCAGGTCACTGCAGCCCAAACTGGCACTCTAAAAATAAACCCTCAGTGACAGGGAATGGCGACTTTCCCAAGCTGTACTGGAGTAAGGGGATGGGGGTGTTGAACATGGCGTTTCATCCCTAAATAGTGAATTTCAGAATATTAAGAGACAAGAGTATATACAGATGCAGATACGCTGTTTTCTCCTCTCTGTGTATGTACTTGAGTAAATACTATACAAACCTAGCGGATCCCCTCTATAATTTGGTCTTTAAAATAAAAATCCAATGCATTCCTCTCAAGATTAATTGCAAATCTTTGCAATTTGCTTTGGCAGTCTTGGCCAAAATTACCCTGTTGCTTCTCCTTTTTCTAAGGAAATGCAATTCTTCTATTAATAACTGCTGTAGCACAAACCAGATTTTATCCCATGCTGACAGACAAATCTGAGTTAAAAAGGGATCTCAGTTGCACTTCCCAATAAATCCTCCAAGCAGGCCATTTGATTTTCCTCTCTCCTGTGCTTTACAAATCTTCTCCAACTCCTAAATCTGCACAGCTTCTCTGAACCCTTTCACTGTGCCTGCTCTAAATAATCCCAAGTGTTTCCCAGTGCAGGCAGTCCCTTTGCCGTGGGGCCATGCTGCAGGTGAAGCGCAGCTTGTTCCACCTTCCCTGCTTCCTGCTGCTCCAGGCAGGCACACTGGAATCCCCAGCCCCACTGAAATTAAGCAATTAGTTTTTAACAGTGAAGTTATTAAGGTGCAGCAAAACATCCGTGAAATAAAGCAATCATCCTTTCTGCTGTAGCGTAAAATATATCTGGTTTACTTTTCTTCCCTTTCTTTCTAAGGAGAATCAATAGTTCTCAATTGAATAAATCCCTGCCCAGCAAACCAGATTGTGTTTCCTGCAGACAGTTGATAGCTCAGTCTGACTTAATGGTCTGGAGCCATATTGACTTCCTCATTTCAACAGAGGAACCCTGCAATAAATACCAAGAACAGTAAAAACATGTGAGATCTTTCTCTGTAGCTCTAAATGAAGAAAATTGATAAAACATACTCAGGCAAAGCAGTGCTTTATTTGTTTATTTATTTATTTACTGCCAATTTAAGCTGTGTTTGTTCCTCCTGATCTAAAGCCCTGATCAAGGCTTTAGCAATTCTATTTGGAAAGAACGAAACATTCAACCAAAGATGTTGGCTCTGACCAAGATACATCTTCCTTCCCCCAAAGAAAAGCTGAGATTTCCCCCAAACCTCATGTTTTGTGAGAATAAATAACTTCCTAGTCCTCCCTCAGTGAGGGAAGCACGCTCCTGGCGAGGGGCCGCACGCTGGCCTCTGCCAGTGCCACTGCTCTGCTGCTGGGTGGAACCAGGCCCTGGAACTGCACACTAGGTGAGTGAAACTATTAAAATCTTCCACAGTAGCTCAATATTCCTGCATCAAACTGCACCCAGAAAGGAAACAGAAGCCAATGTTGCCTATTAAGCAGAGACAGGCTAATAGCAAGGAAAACAATTAGTAACTATTATGCAAATTCTGAATTGGCTTTTCTATTCAGCCATTTTTTGGCATCCCTGAAAACGGCTTTTGTTCACACTAATATTTGGGAAAGAGGTTTTATTTATGCAAATAGATGCATTTCTATTAAAAAAACCCCAAATTGCATGTAAATTAGTGTATTTGTGCATCAATTAGTGAATTTGAGTTTTCTTTGCTGCAAATACACATCCATTTCAAATGGTTGCAAATGACTAGTGAGAGGGACAGGAAAACATAAAGGAGTCCATTTTCCTGAGCACTTGACAGACATCAAAATGCCCATTGTGGAAGAGATGGGGAGCTCTACAGATGGATAAAGACAGCAGCACAAAGCAGCATAGTCTACAGAACTGCAATTCCTAGTCAACCTTTTAAGTCTTCTGAAACACAAGAGAACAAATGGTATTCCAGAAAGTCCAAGTTTATTCTGCCTGTGTTCTGCTGGCATGCTAAAAATACTCACTGCAAAGGGCACCAGAGATGGAACTAGACGGATACTTAAAAAGTGACAGTCAGTGGAGAACCGATTGCTGCTGAAACCAATCCCAGATGAGAGGACTCCTCGTCTGGGCACTGCTGGGCAGCGCTGGGCACCGCTGTGCAGGGAACCTGGCACACTGAATTGATTGTGTCCTATTGATTGCATCATTTCTGGTATCACTATCAGTCTGATTTGGGGTGACTGTACCTTTAGAAGGAAGGATCGAAACACACTTATGAATTTCCTGCCTCAAAAGATTAGGGATTAGACATGTGGAAGCATTTATTTACTCAAATAAAATACTTTTAATTTTGCAGTCTCTTACTTTTATACACTGCAATTAGAGCAAAGTATCTGATTTGCTTCAGCACATAGTCAGGTATTCCTTCAGTATCCCATCCACTGTCTGGGGAGGTTTTTATCCTCTCAAAAATCCCCACGTTTCTTTAAACAGTAATAAAAACACACAGTGGGTGTTTGAAAAAATTTTGAAACTGTTCAGGCAATAATATTCTCATCTGATCTTAATAGTGCTGTTTATGCAGCATATATAATTAAAAGCATTTTCAGTATCAGCTTAATTAATCTCAGAAGTTCAGTATTCAAAGAGCAGAGGAAATAAGCTTTTGCTGCTCATTATATATCATGCAATTATATGATGAAGACATCCAATCATAATTATGTGCCACAATAATAATTCTGTGTCAGAGAAGTTCCACGATCTAGAGGAAATAAAAAGGCACGCCTTGAACAGTTTGCCTCAGGGCCTGAAGGGGCGATTTCAGAGACTCGGAATGCTCCTGAAAGGAGAGAAAGCAGGTTGGCGGTGGGAGGATCCCGCCCCCGGGAGAGCACGCAAACCCTGCCCGCGGCCGTGCTTCCCCGGCGGGGACGGGGCAGCGGGCAGAGCGGAGCGGGGATGGGCAGCGGGCAGCGCAGGCTGAGCGGGGATGGGCAGCGGGCAGCGGGCAGCGGGCAGCGGGCAGCGGGCAGCGGGCAGCGCAGGCTGAGCGGGGATGGGCAGCGGGCAGCGCAGGCTGAGCGGAGCGGGGACGGGCAGCGGGCAGCGCAGGCTGAGCGGGGATGGGCAGTGGGCAGCGGGCAGCGCAGGCTGAGCGGAGCGGGGATGGGCAGCGGGCAGCGCAGGCTGAGCGGAGCGGGGATGGGCAGCGGGCAGCGCAGGCTGAGCGGAGCGGGGATGGGCAGCGGGCAGCGGGCAGCGCAGGCTGAGCGGAGCGGGGATGGGCAGCGGGCAGCGCAGGCTGAGCGGGGATGGGCAGCGGGCAGCGGGCAGCGCAGGCTGAGCGGAGCGGGGATGGGCAGCGGGCAGCTCAGGCTGAGCGGAGCGGGGATGGGCAGCGCAGGCTGAGCGGGGATGGGCAGTGGGCAGCGCAGGCTGAGCGGAGCGGGGATGGGCAGCGGGCAGCGCAGGCTGAGCGGAGCGGGGATGGGCAGCGGGCAGCGGGCAGCGCAGGCTGAGCGGAGCGGGGACAGAGGAGCGGTCAGCTGCCAGCGGCAGGCTGAGCGGAGCGGGGATGGGCAGCTGCCAGCGGCAGGCTGAGCGGAGCGGCGGCCGCAGCTGCCGGGCTCCACACGCGGCGCTCGGGGCAAAACGGCCTGAACTCTGCCTCCTGCTCTCTCCAGAGACATGCATGCTAACAAATGAAATAGATGGCTGAATGCCTCCTTTCCACGGGTTTGAGCTGCAGATCTGCATTCTGACTCACCTTGAAAAGTGTACCAGGGTGTGGGAAATGTCACCCCCTGCTCTCCCTGAATCAGCTGGGAACCAGCTCCCACCCCAGGGGCATCGTGGGGCGACTGTACACGGTGAGGACAAAAACATTTACACCAAGAATAGGGGCAAAGTGTGAACGCCAGGAAGCCATTCAGAACTACTCATTGGTTAAGTTATTCCCCAGCTTGTAGTGCACAACTGCTCCAAATGAGAAATCCCCTCATATTGAACGACCCTGTCCTCAAAACATTTAAACTAGAATATCTGAAAGCAGTAAGAGTTACACACCGAAAATAAATGTGTTAATTATTTGACAACCACACCTTAACTAGTTGTTCCAACAGCTACAGTGCACTAGTGTACTGCAGCATGTCTACTGAATTAAGAGTTAAATGACTAAAACATGCTACAGCTTTCCGTATACCATCTGTATGCTGAAAGGTGAGAAGGGGCTGCTGCCGACAGAGAGCAGAGAACTTGTGTGTTTTGTTGTAATTATGCACATAAGAAATTCCTGAACACAGGTTACTAATAAATCATGAATTCCTGTAATTATCCCCACACAATTATATAATTATTTAATCTGTTAACCACTGTGTGACACCCAGCAGAATGTACTGCAGAGAGAATCAACCTGATCTGGCTGAACCCCCAAAAAGAACTGAAGCCACTTGGCAGGCCAAGTAATTAAAACTGTCTAATTTTAAGTGTCTGCATTTGAGCCACACGCTCTCCAAGGCCCCTCAGAAATTTTGAGGCAAAATTGTGATGGCAAATTAAATCTTTGAAGCCTACTTGGCTTCAACAGCCAGGAAATCCATCCCAGACTCAGCGTGAATTGACTCTTCCACCAAGGAGCTTGGTGTTGCTACAGGAAGTTAGAACTTTTATTATAAAACCAGGAAAAATGCAAGAGTAATATGGATTGCAAATAAGACAAGAAATCTTACCATTCCAATATATACATCAATCATTCCCCATGCAAAATACCAGGTGAAATAATTGCTTCAGCTTAAATCCCAGCTCAGAATAGAGTACAGTTTAGGCCACAGAAAAAACTGCAGCTAAAAAAGCAGTGATAGCTCTTGGAAAAGGGAAGCAAATGGCTCCTGGACAGCACTGAAGTCCACATGCTGAAAGCTGAGGAAGAAGTCCCCAAATGAGGTACAGTCAGTCTGGGCTATTTCTCACTGTACAGACCACCGAGCTGAAGAATTTTTCAAATGTGAAAATCAAGATGCGTTACGTAGTTAAATCATAATGGCTTACACAAGCAAATAGTTGGGCCAGTCAGTAAAAAACACACTGCAGAGGCTGTAACTCGCAGGTGCACAACTCCTGCATCAACCATTAGCAACTCCATCCTTCTCTTCTGCTGAGGCATCTGTCTCCACTCCAAGCCACTGTCTCTCAAACCACTCCAAATACTGGTGGTCATGGACTACACACACAGGAACAGCAGCATCCTTATTCTCTAACATCATTATCCCAAATATGCCATCCCCTGTTCCTCGTTGTTCCAGTTACAGCTAACCCTTATAATTTCAGTACTATTCCCTCAGCAAAGGAACAGAACACGCCATTCCTAAGAAACTAGCAGGAAAACCAGCAGAATTCATCCTTACCTTGAAAAGCCACAGTGACTTTTGCTAAAAAGAAATCATTAAGGAAGCAATAATGATCAGATTTTATGAATTCACACAGAGGTAAAAATCTCTTCAGTTTCTATCCCTTTGTGGGTTTTACACCACTAAAACCCAGGTGCTGTAATGAACTGAATGGGGCAGAACAGTTCATTAATGCTCAGCTGCCTGGTGCTAAACTGCCTCTTACTGTAGCCCTAAATTTCATACACTGTCGCTGTGAGCACAGCATGCATATGGTACATTAGATAAATGAAATTAATTAACCTTGGACTTGGGATTCTTAACTCCCTATGAATAACATTTAGGAAAACAGTTCCTCAGAAGCTCTCTAACCCAGTTTTACATCCTCTTGGACCCTGTGGCTATGCTAACCTACAGGTTCCTTTAGCCCCAGGTTGTTACACCACCTCAATATAAAAATAGCCTTCTGCCGAAACAAATAATATTATTTTTCACTGCAAAGAAAGCACAGAAAGCATCAGTGTCCCCAGGCAGTCTCCAGGGTGCTAAACGTGCTATTTCAGTTTGGTACTGCATGTACTGTGAACACACTCGGTACTCCCACACGGAGTGCTGTCTGATACATTCTCCTTGGAGAATTCTCCAGGCACCAGGAGCACTTTCCTTTCCCACCAGGAAACTCCAGGAGTCAGCTAACCAGTACTGGTTAAATAAAGGTTTTGCCCTTGCTGTGCATATAAATGAATACCCCCATACTTATCCACAAAAATGTGTGCCTATCTACAAAGATTACCTGGAGCTGTGAATCCCACCTGCTTGTAAGGAATTTTCACCCCTGCAGTGCAAATCACCTCAAATGCCTTTGAGGGGGTCCCAGCATCTGTCCTTCTGCAGAATTTATTGACTCCTGGGGAACTCCTACACCTCTAAGCTATCCTGTCCTGTCAGGGCCCTGGAGATGACCGAGGAAAAGAGGAAAGCAGAACCTTCCAGCTGGTTACAACCACTCTGGAGAGCAAGCACCTTGCAGCTGCTACTGCAGCACATGGTCACTGCTTGCTGTGGCACTCTGCCCTCCTCACAGCACCACTCAGCCCAGGGCTGGCTGTGCGCAGCCTGCCACAGGCCTTCACTCCACTCGCAGCCACGCTGACAGCTCCATTCTGGAGCCGCTCATTCAGGGAGGCAGGGAGCTCAGCCAGGTGCTCTTTTTTAGACTATCCCGTTTCTAGGCCTCATTCATCGGGATTTCATTCCAATGTCTTACTAAACAGAAAAGTCTGAATTCAGGCACTTTGTGTAGAAAACGTGGATAAGCTTGGAATGAATGACCCTTAAGGAAAGCGTGCCTTTTGAAGAGCTGTGATACAGGAAGAACTTCCTGAGCAGGCCAGTGCAGTTCAAGTGTGATGTCAGGGTCATTATTCCAAGTTTTCACCAAAACATCCTGGATCAATGCAGACACAGAAAATGAAAAACCTTTTTCAGGAAAGCCTGATGGAGGTCATGGCTTCTTGGCTTTTGCATTATCTACCACTGCTATCCTCTGTTCCACACAAACCACCATAACAGTTTGAATTAAGTTTCAGATGCAAATTTTCTGTATTTTAAAACACAAAATGGGCATAATTAGGTGTAAGACCCAATATTCTCTAAAATCCTTTTACTGATATTAAGAGAGCTGCATTTTCACCTCTCTTTTGATAGATGACCAGTACCAATGTTAGATTTATACTTGTGACCCACAGAGCCAAGGAGAGGCAGGACTGCCCTAAACTCCCAATGTCTCAGGAGGGGACAAGACCAGAGAAACATTTTCTTTCTTCAGCTACCAACCTCCCATAAAATCTGTCCTTTACTAAAAATGCACCGTAGGAAATTTCAGGAGAATAAAGAACAATACTGAGAAGAGATCCAATAATCAGTTGCTTATTTTTCACATGGAAGAGTTCGAAGGGCTGCCAGCACAAGTGTGTTGGTATGCAGGAGCTGAGAACTAAAAATAGTAATATAACAAGTGAATGCTTTTTCTTCCCCTTTCTTTATGCTTTATTTCTCTTCACTAAATGTACTTTGCACATTGGTAGGTAGATATAATGTGTAGGAGGGATTGTCGAGGTTGCCATGGTTTCTCATTTTTAATGAGCTTTGAGACTTCATAATCCAACCAAATACATTAATAATTACTACATCTATTTTTTCTCCCTTCCCCCCTCCCTCCAAAGCACTCCAAAAATTACTGGTGCTAAAAGTAAAACCAGTGATTTGAGAGACAATAAAACATCAAAGCAGAAGCCCACCCTCAAGGAGTTGGCAAACAAAGGCTTAGGGAGGAAACAGGAGAAAATTACCGCCATGAGTCAGGGATCTGTTCCATGGCCTCATGTCTCTCTTACCATCTGAAGTCAGCACAGTATTTTGTTCGGTTGGGTGAAATACTCCCCAAACACAGAGCAAACCAAGTCACATCTGTCAGAATCAGAAGCGAGTGAGCCACTGAAGGCTGGCTGCACCAGCTCTGGTACTGTTTGCTAACCCTGTTCCATCTGCAAGGACAGACTGAAGCGCTCAGAAGTTTGTGGGCAGCCACCTCCCCCAAACATACAATTCCAGTGCTTATAGCCTGGATTTGGCAAAGGAAGGGAGCAATTGTCTGACTTCAAACCCAAGAATCTGAGTGGGACAACTCAGGCACTTACAGGCAAAGTCTTTTTTCACTAATTCACTGACTCAAAGTAAACAAGACTGAAGAGGCAAAACACCACTACTCATTTAAAAAGCAAACAAACAAAATCTATTTCCTCCATAAAGTGCTTTGCTTTTACACTGCTGGATCAAGTAAACAGAGGTAAATAGGATTAAATAAAACACTGCCAGCTAGGTGTACAGCTAAGGAGAAAAACGATTAATGCTTCAGCAACCATTGAAACATTTTGCATGAGAGCTTGCTGGCTGAAGCCACTTACTGTCACATCATTTTTGATGGTCTCCTGATACTGACGAAATAGGTCAAGGTGTAGAGGGAATTTAGGTCTGGGTCTGTGAATAGCTTCTTGGCCCAAACACGTTAGCAAAGGTGGATTTGTCACTTGCTGCCAGTGTTCACCTCGCCTCCAGCAGTGGGGAGGAACAGAAATCCTTCCCTTCCATTTGAGGGCAGATCAGATACGAGTACTCTATTTTTATACAGGAGAAGGGAATTGTAACCCACAGGAAACCATCCAATTGGTACCACAGTGCTTACATAGCCCACAGGCTGGGAGCCCTAGCCAAGCAGCTGGGGCTGAGAGCTCGCAAAGGCATCAGGCGCTGCATGGACAGAGGATGAAACCTCCAAGGGCTCCTTGAGGAAATTCCAACTCATGACATCTTGCAAGGCACCAGTGTGGATAACCATCTCACTTCTGAGAGAGCTGGACACAGAAAGACAGTAAAGCACAGACATGGTAATAGACTTGCTGAAGGCCGCAGAAAATCTGTGCCAGAGCAGGACACCAAATCAGCTCTCAGATCCCGGAGACTTCTCTGTCATGGTACTCCATCCACAGGCCACTCCTCTCCGAGAGAACATAAAAGGACACCAGCACTACGTCTGGGTAGGGCAGACAATCAAAACCCTGCTGTGATATTAGAGACGAGAAGAGCCCTAGCACAGAAGTGCGATTTGGCAGAAATCTGGAGGAACAAAATGTAACTTTTTTCTGCAGTATGAATCACCACAAACTTAAACATTGTGAAATAAACTTTTGGTGCCAACTTCCTGCATGAAGTGTCTGAGGACTCTGACAGACCAGCAGTGCTTTTTCCCCAGTAAACTCTTACAGAGTGAAAGAAAATTGCAATCAAATAAAAATCTCCATCCCACACTGCAGCATGAATCAGAAGTTGCTGATTTCTCTTGGGAAGGCCGTTAGCACTTCACTGGGGAGTTTTGGAGAAGCGGCTCCTCTGAGCAGAGCTTGGCTGGCACACGCTGTCACCTCCCCACATGGCCCCCTGCCCACTGAGACCCCTGGCAGTGCCCAGGGGAGCAGGCTCTCCCTGCTTTCTGTGCAGGACACATCGGAGGCTGATGGATCCACACCACAGCTTTGCCCAGCATGGCCAGGAAAACCAGTGCCACGTACTGAGCAGGTCATGGAAAGGGTCTCAGACACTGCCTTTCTGCATTTGCTTAACAAGCCATAACCACCCTGTAACACACTCCCTGCTATGTGGCTTTTCAAGCCATAATGTAAAAAAGAGGACACAAAAATTTTTGTGCATTTGGTCTCTTTTTTCTCCCCTCCCAATAATATTTCCACATACATAGACTCAAACTTTAAGGAAAAATCAGCCTGGTCTGAGGTGATTCTTAAGACACATAATAAATGTGAAAAAAGAAAAACTGCAATGAGCAACAAAAAAAGTTTGAGAGTCATTATATAGTCTATGTTTCACAACATGATTTTTGAGGCTGTCTGTGATTTGTTTTTAAAATTATATTTTGTGCTTTGACTTATGAGAAGTGCTTTTAAATCCATGAGATAAAACATCAAGAGAAGTAATTCCAACTGGGATTGTCCTTGAACACAAGCTACTTCTTCACAGCCCCTGCTGGTAACAGATCCTGGCATCTTTCTGCAGCCAGTGGTGGCACAAGGTGAAATTCTTCCTTCACAAGCTCTTACACAATTTCCTGTGCCAAGTGCACCGCACGACTATTTGTTCTCATCCTTTCTCTGTCACACGCAAGAAGGAGTCCACGTGGGGGATCTGAACAGCAGCAGGCCCAGGACCCACTGCAATAATTCAACTTTTAGCTATTCTTCAAGCTGCATAGCTTTAATAGCTTTTTCATTTGATATTGCTTCATTAAAGGTCATTTTTGTGTGACATTTGCAGAACTAGTTCTCTAATTATACTGCTCAGCATATGAGAAGCTTTTTCAGGAACAGTTCATTCTCCTTTGCGAAGAGACAAAATTTAATTACAGAGTGGAACATTTAAATAATGGTTACATAAAAAATACTTATGTAAATCCCTTTTAGTTTAGGCTTTGAATTCTGAAAGGTCAGGCTCGTATAAGGTCTGTAGTTTAAAAAGACATCGTGACTTAATTATAGACCCTCATGGCACACTTCAAATTGTTTTAGTGGACATTGTTCATTCTCCTTTGTCACAAATTGGGAATTCTGAAAACACCTGGAGACTGCCAGTCAGAGTAACGCAACCACCATCCCTCAGGGCTGGGCTCTGCACCTGGACATTTTCAGCAGAGTCAGATTAAAACTGAAACAAGGGCTGGCAGCTAACCCTCCAGGGAAAGCTCATTGCTGAGAGGCTGGCGGTGGCTGCAATCACCTGTAACCCCACGCCGCTCCTCCTGAGGAGGAAATGAGTTTGGATTTGCCCATAGTGAGATACAGAGCTCTATTTCTAGACTGACTTCCTGAAAGCTGATTTGAGTGTTCAACTTCCCTGAGTGCTGGATGCCTCGCAAATCCCAGCCACGGAGGAGACAAGGTTCCTTTTAACTTGTCGGGACACCTCACACATCCAGCACACAGGTGCAACTCTGGAGCTGCGAAAGCCAACCTTTATGCTCCCCTTGTTCACATTTTAACTTTTTCATCCATAAATGTATCAGAAAACTTTCTAATCTCATTGATCACCTTCCTAGAGTCCAGACTAAATTGCAACTGACCCTTCTACTGCCAAATCCACCTCAACTTTAAGGATTTCCTCTTAATTTCTGCAGGATGCTTAGGCTCTTCCAAAACATGATGTTAGCAAAGGAAATGTCCCATACTTTGCCTTACTGGTCATCCATATTCTGCTAAAAATAACATGACTTTTCATCTCTTCAAGGCTCTTGCGTATTCTTTAATTTTTTTCTACTACATGGCTATCATATTGCTTTTGCTTCTCTAATTTAGTATACAGTCAGTATTGGAAGGTGGGGATTTTTACTCTTTCCTCACATAGCTAGGATATTAAATATGTGAAGCTCAGAAATTCAGTGAGCAAGGAAGAACATACAACAAATTCTTTCTCTGCTGAATCACAGGATGCTTGGAGTACGGAGCTCAGAAATGAGGTTAACACAGAGTTACTCAGCAGGAAACTTAACCATGTGTTCATTAAATGAAAATCCACATGAGTTTGATTTCTCCCAGACAGGGTCAGAAATTGCACCCTTAGCTCCAAACCCAGAGGAGAACTGGATGCAGTGGGTCTTCTGAGTGGCAGGTGAAGCTGCAAAACACAGTCAATGCATTTGCAAGCAGACAAATAAGGGCCTTGCAGGCCAGACTGAGGACACTCAGCAGGCAGGTGGGCTGTGGCTGAGGGGGTCGCTGCATTCCCAAAGGTAATGGTAAAGCAGTTTGTGCTATTTTCTGTTCCTTTCAGAATCTGTGAGCTTCGGGGCCAAGCAGCCTTCAGGAAATGTGCCAGAGTGACATGTCTGCAATCCCTTACAACAAGGAAGGCAGCCTTGGCTCACAACCTTTCTGCTTTTCCTGCTTCACAGTGATTTCAGTTCCTCCTTATTTTAACCCCCAAAATAGTTTTGTACTGAATCAATGCCTATATGATTTGGAGCACCCAATGACTTTAGAATAGATGGACAGACTGCAGAGAAGGGCACGTGCAATCACAGCCACAGTTCCTCAAACAATCTGAGAAAATGCAAAAGGAAAGCTCAGCAGCTTATTCGCTTTGAAAATGAGTATGGTAACATTGTGTATTATGAGGGTAAATAGATTTTGCTATAAAACAAGCAGAGCAGTTCATAAACAGTTTATACCAAATCCAAGCATCACTTTCAAATGCACATTTCCCAGTTCTGAGCAGTCAGTAACAGCACGTCTGCAATGAGTTGGGATTACATTCAGATCTGCGCTTTGTACAGTGACATTTATGTTATTCTTTTTAATATCAAATTCCTTTTTTGATTGCAAGCTACAATCTACCCAGCATACTGATATCTCTCCTGTGGCACATGCTGCTCTCTCACACATTCTCAGCCCAGTGGTTCAGTACAAACCCTGTGCTATTGTCCAGCAGCTGAGTGCACGCAGCCCACAGACATTCCCCATGGCCACGCTTGCCAGAAAAACTCATCCTGGCTGGGCTGGTGACACCACCTGTGCCAGGGCCACCTGCCAGGCTCAGCGCGGGGCCTGGACATGTCTCTGGGATGGTACCAATGCCAGCTGTCCCACGGCACGCCTCCCACCGGGACTGGGGGCACTGCCAGGCACCGCAACAGGTTTGTTCAAGGCAGTGAAAGCGGAAGTGTCCATGCTTTTTGTCCCCATGACAAGGCTGGCCAGGGCAGGGAAGGTTCCCACTGCTGCGCTCACTGCCCACAGCTGCAGCCAGGAGGCCAGACCGGCCTGGTGCCCAGGTGTGGGCAGAGGCAAAGCCTCCTCCAGGTACATGGACAGTCACTGCGCGACCTCATGGGACACCTGCCACTGCAGCTTGTGTCACCAGCTCTAAGGGAGGGGACAGCGTGAGGCCCAGCTGCAGCTCAGGACAGAGAGGACGCTCCGGATGGGTGCCAGTCGGGCAGGAGAAGTGGCAGAACCCACCAGGAGCACACAGCCCAGTTAGGAAAGAGTTCCCTAAGGACAGGCTCTGGCTTTCACCAAGGAACAGAAATGGCCTGGTGTTTTCATGGCAGCTCACACAGCCTGGGAGCAGCTTTGTGCCAGCTCCAAGGGCCGTGAACATCATTCTGACCCTGGGTAAAGCAGGGCCTCTCCCTCAAAGCAGCCCTTCCAAACTGCCTTCCCTAGATCTAAATTTCATTCTGTACAAGAAGACTGAGCGTCTTTTCTTCCCTGCTTCTTAGTGCACAGCCACCCTACCCACTTCAGTTCCCTGCTGCAGGTGCTCTTTGTTAGATTAGAAAACAATAAATAACTTCTGTTAATGTCTTTTCTAGAAAAAGACTCCAGAGAAAGTTTCTCTTTCCAGATTAATCCTGAGGAGAGCCACAAACCTTTGGCAAATTCTATCTTAAAGTCCCTTTCAAATCAGAAAATTCAGGAGAGAAGGACAGCTTGAGACCCCAGGAAACAAATGCTCCTGGACCAGAGCAATGTCGGAAGCTGTCTGGACACCCAAGAGGCACAGCTGTGTTATAGAAGCTGAACAAAACAATAAAAAAGTATTTGAGCTTAAATGACAAACACACAGCATATTTGACTGATGCTAGAAAGCAAATTTATAATAGTGTTAAATGATAAAAATATACATTTAAGTCTATTTTATTACTCTCCAAAGATAAAAACCCCAGAATCATGCTGACTACAGGAGTTAAATGAAATTATGCATGGAGTTTTAGGGTGCATCTTCATATTGGTTCCTTTAAAAAGTCTCCCCAGTTTTATGCATAAGACAAAAGAGCTTGTCCACAGAAATTTAAGTTAAATCGTTAATTTGCTCCACTATTAAGCACATTTATAAATTTAAATGCCACAATTAGGCTCCTTTATGGTAGAAGGAGAGCCACTGGTGGGTGTGGTTTTTTGTTTGTCCTTTTTTCCTAAAGAGATAAAAAAGTAGGGCTTCAATAAAGGTAAAGTCCACTGACTTTTATAAAACACAAAACAAAGGTCATGTAAAAAGGCTTTAAGTCTTCTGGGAAATAATAATTTAGTCAGGTTCTCAGAAAGAAAGATAATAGTGGCAGGCCTGGTCTGTTCTTCTGAGTCTTTCTGGCTCAAGAAGTTTTGCTTCCCCTTTTTCCTGCTTACAATAGGAGCCACTGAAAATTTAAGACATATTTCAAATTTTTTCCATTTTACTGCAATTCAAAATAGAGAAGTGGAAAATCCCTCCACAAAGAGTTTACAGTGGCTGAGAAGTGAGAAACAAGCCGTGTGTACTCATAGGAACACAAATTATTTCATCTCCTGTTAAATTTTAATCTTTTCCACAACTGGCTAATCATAAATTCAAATAAATTTTCAGCTCTTGCTATCCCAAAATAATTCATGACTTTACACTTTCATAGGGGAAGGGGGGGAATAGCCAAACTACAAACAGGAATCAGGATGAGATTGATGGTTTTGCTCCTGTTAACCAGGTCAGTTTTAGCAGACTCAGATTTGAACACATTCCCTTTACTGTTGGGGCACCTCCAGGAAGCTGTATAAAAAGTTCAGGTTTTGACAAGAACATGGCTCCAAGACTACCAAAGCTGTGAAGAGTAGTTCATTTTAATTTTGCAGAATTTGTCTCAGGCTCTTAAATCAGGCACAAAGGTGGGAAAAGTATCTCCTCATTTCCCCTGAGATTCAGGAAAGGATCTCAGAATCAGAAAAGGTGAAACTGCATTGTGTCTTTCTCCATATTCTCTTCACTGATTCTTTTCTCATCCACATAAGAAACGCAATTAGTTAGACACTGAGCAATACAATGGAACAAATTTTAATTCACAGAGGAAAACGAAAAGATTACAAAACCAATTAATTTCTTCTTTATTGCTTCAGAATTTGTAATAATTTGTGTTCAAGCAAATGCCAAATCTTTCATCTGAAAAACATTCCAAACTAATACTTCTGTGGTCTCGTCTTTTGTTTGCAGATACGTAGTGGCTTGTTAAGATTATGATTAGATCATGAGATCTTCTAATTCTTTGGATGGTGATTCAGAATTGTTCAGAATTGCTACTGAGGGGCACGGCCTGGCCTGCAGAGTGAATGACAGAGAGTAAGACTTCTGGAATGGAGTAGCACTAGGATTGCACCTAATGCAAATATTTAACAACCCGTTTCCATTTTGCTCTGTTAAGCAACAACAATTGCTCATTTCACTGCTTTTTAGGAAGGTATTCAGCGCTGTAAAATGCATTTACTATCTCTCCAGATCAGACCCCTGTGCCGGGAGGTTCAGCGTTGTGTTGTGTAACCGCCCTGCCTGGGGTTCAGCTCCTGGCTCTGAGAGCCCGGGGTGTGAGCAGACAACGGCTCCAGCAGCTGCTGGCTTGTGCTGCGAGGCTGGAAACTGCTCAAGGATCACCCTGGGATGTGTCTCAGCCTCTCACAGGAGAACATGACGCCACGTTTCTTCTAAATGCAATCTTGAGATGTAGTAAAAATCCTAGAAAAGGATTGTCTGTGTCTCCTGGTGCTCCCTCCCATCAGCCTTTCTCCCTCCCTCGTTCCCGTTCTCCTGGGTGTTCCTAGGCAAGGCTGCAGCACAGCAGCTCTGACTCGCCTGCTGGGCCTGGCCAGAGGGAAAGCAGCTCGCCACAGCACTTGCAATGAAAACAAGAATAAAAGGGTTCTGAAGCTGTCACCAGCTTTTCTGAGCATAAGTCAATATATTTCTGATCGAGTCTAATGGCCCAGGAAGATGAATTTCGTGATTTCAGATGGGGCCAACCTCCACGTTCACTGTGGGGTTTTTGCCTCACGTTCTCCAAGCCATGACTGCAGAAGAGGTTAAGGCACAAGACAGAATCCTGCTGAATATACATTTCCCTCTGGTAGCATGCCTGACAGCTGTAAACCATTGTGACACTCAGCCAACACCATCAGCTAATCCCAGAAAATAGGGGATGGCACAAAGTAGGTGAAGGATGAGCTTTTCTCCAGCTTTCTGCAACAGGTTGATACATCTTAGCTCCTTCGTATTTTGGCAGCCACTCAAGGCCACGAAAACTGCCAGTCCTGCAACTTTCCTCAATATGGAGTGCTTGTCTACACAGGGAAACAATTGCAGAATAAGCTACTGCATGGATTCAGGCTCTTATCTAGTCTGGTCTCATATCTGGTTCAAAAGCACAGAAAGCCCAAGTTGCTACTAAACGGCATCCTCAATACGCCTTAATAGAGCTCTCAGACATTCACACTGCACATTTACAGAACTAGTTTAAAGCACAAGAGAGTTTGGAGCCAGTGTGTCTGTGTGAGGGCTAGCACAGTTTGGGATAAGCCAAGAGGTAAGGATTGTCACCTTTTCTCAAGGCGTCCCAGATATTAACACTCAAGAGGTAAAGCAATGCTGGAGCAAACTGGCCAGGAGATGAGAAATCATCAGCAATCTGAAGCAAGAAAGAAATCAATTAAAGCAAGGGATTCGGGACCTCTGGGCTGCTTTGGCCACTGGTCCTTGGAATGGAAAGATTCTGATTCTCAGTATCTATCTGGGTAAATGACACAGCCATCCTGTGAAAACATGGCAAAAGCCATACACATCTGGTGTTTAACCCAAGATCTTTCCAGCACGTGGCACTGCCAGGCTGTCAGCAGCACCTGGATGTACCCACACGTCTCATTTGCTTGTCCATGCACAGTTTACACCCTCCCAGCTGAGCTTTTCCACTGTAAAATACTTGTGCACTGATCCACCCAGGCAGTAGGATCCATGCAAGGAGCAAATGCTATCCTGGTTCTTACTAGGGATTCAGTATGAGGCTGGTCTTGCACATTTCTGATTTTTATATTTTTCTCCAAAAGCTTAATATAGAAACTTATCACTTCTTAAGGAGAGAACTGAAAGACGGATTCACTTTTTTTTGCACTCAGGAATGTAGAATTTTGCAATCAATTTAAAGGCATATAAAATTTTGTCCTTGGTCCCACTGCAAACATATTTTTTTTGCAAAACCAGCAAAAATGTAGCAAATGCAGGTTGCACATTCCACAAGACCATAAAATATTTGCAGATTTTCAAGGGAAACTAGTAGTAGAAAATACTTTGAAGAAGTTCAAGAACTACATGGGGAGTAAGTTGCCATTAGTTACTATTGAGTTTACTCAGTGGAATTCCAAGAAGGAAATTTTGTGGGAGTGAGACAGTCCAAAACATTACAAAATGGATAAAATCTTTGGGGTTTAGAGCTTTAGCACACCACTCACAGCTGGAAGTCTGTCAGAAGTGTCTTCACAGGCAGCTGACTCTATAAACTGAGGCCCCAGGCTTTATTACAATTTCATCCGGAAAATTCAGCTATTTTCAGTGATTTTTCAGGAGAAACATTCACAATTATTTATGGCATATACTTGTTTCTAGGGGGTAAAATATCCACCTCCCTAAAACGTGTAAATCCTCACAACAGCCTCATGAATGCAGACTGCCCCAAGCCAGGATAGGTGAAGTCACACTGCTCCTACTCAGGTATTAGCCTGTCCTTAATCACACATTCCCATAGTGTGCAGCAGTTCTGACCAGCAGGGAGAAATGACAGCTCCACCTGAGTCCTGCAGCTTGGAGACTGAGATTAACAGCTCATTGATGAAAGCAGAAAACAGCAACACTCATCTATTTTCACTCACAGCTTACAAAGAAGCATTGATCCTAAGTGCATATTAATGCTCTTATCAGCCCGTTAATAGAGCTTTCCACTTGGATCTAGTTGGGGCCTGAAAGGGAAAAATTAACTGGAAAGTTTTTGTAATTTCACAAAATAAGATCTGAATACTGAGAGTTAAAAGGAAATAATTTACCAGCCATAGTGCATTATTAGTCTCGGGGATAGTGCTTTCTAAAATTATAGGTCCTTGTGGAAAAGTATTTTTCATAATAACCAATCCACTACTCAAGAATTTATTTCATAGCAGCATCCTCCCGAAGTCATTTAGCAGGGGAAACATTCCAGCTCTAGCTGTATTACATTTGAAATAATGTTAATACCATCTCCTTGGCAGGGATACAAGTAGACACGGGGTTTTTCCTGTGTTCCCCTGTCTCCCCATGAGTGCTACACATAGGTCTTCCTCCATCCAAACTGCTTCTGCTATGTTATTTATGTTTTAATGAGTACAGACTCACAGTCCAACAGCAGGGATGTAAAGCATAAGGACCTGGCTATTTAGTGTACAGCACCGTTAGTATCGATTGAGCTAAGAGAAATCCATAAATATGGTGAGGAACAGCAGGACTTCTGCAACTTTTTGCTGGGTCAAGAAGAAATACTTCCAGAAGCAGCAACACTATCAACATCAGCCAGTGTTCTCAAGTAACTCTCATGTGCTACAGTTTGGGGTCAGTTATTCGATTCAGATCAGTACCTCTATCACTGAAACAGCATTTCAACGAAGAGCTGGTTGCCCCATGAAATGCAAACGCCTCAATCTGTTAGAGGGCACAGACACTCCGTGTGCCAGGGGCCATCAGGGCATCACAAGCTGTGGGCAAGTGGCTGCTCCCAGGATGCTGTCACCGGCGGAACTCGGTCACAGCAGCAGTGAAAAGCCGAGCGGGCCAGCCCCGTCCGTGCTGGGAGCTCCTGGCGCTGGGAGCTGTCACCATGG
Organism: Motacilla alba alba; assembly: GCF_015832195.1. NCBI lineage: Eukaryota > Metazoa > Chordata > Aves > Passeriformes > Motacillidae > Motacilla > Motacilla alba. The sequence continues at coordinate 24,862,667 of NC_052024.1, forward strand.
CTTCTCCGCACACCTTCGGTTTGATCCAGCTTGGGGCACGTGGAACTGCGGATTCTGCTCTCAAGGAATCCAGCAGTTGAACAGAGAGCAGGACAGGAAGAGATGAGAACCCTTCTCACCCCTCCTTGGCACTTCAGCTTACACAAGAGCAAGGCGAGCAGTGAGGACAGGACAAGTGTTCAGAACTACAGCAGGAGTTCAGAGACCAAATCCTCTTCCCACACAACTTCGGAAGCTCTTTTGCTCACAATGCCAATTCTCTGCATATTCCAAAGAAGTATTTCCTCCTGTCAAGGCCCTTTGGGACTCCCACTCTCAAGAAAAACACACCAGCCATGGGCTCAACAAGCTTTCTGGTATTTCCCCCCGTATCTTATTTCTATCCCCGTTATCTACTTTACAGAGATTTTTTTTCCACCACAAACATGTCTCCCCCTGCAGTGAAAGGACAGGCACACTCATGTACACTCACAGGGGGGGTCATCTCACTACATTAGGAATTTATTTTCAGCACCCAAAATTATTTAGTCCTATCATTCATTTGAAATAACATGTAGGTGAAGTGTCCCTGGTGTGAGAGAATCCCAGCTGTGGGCAGCAGATATAGAGCAACACGGTCAGAGTTGTCCCTCAGTGTCACACACAGCATCCAGGAGTTGCACTGCTCCAGTAACAAGTGGGAGGGGGAGGAGAAACAGCGGCAGCACAAGTTTCTTATCAGAACAAATCCTCCTGCAACCAGAGAGAAATCAGAGCTTTGCATTCGCACCAATTGGGTCGCTTGAGTGTATCCATGGTAACCCACATCCTTCAGAAATTCCAGTGTGCATCTCCACACCGCTTTTACATTCCACTAACACACCAACAGAGTTGAGAGCCCTGGAGTGTCAGCTCCATTAATCTGCTTCTACTTCAGCTACCAAAGTGCACCAAAAGACAGGAGAGCTCCCCCACATCTATTCTTTAACCTGAATTCCTCCAGCATGCAGCAGGAATTTCTGGATTACTGGTTTTTACAACAGTATTTACTGTCCTGCATAAGGAGCCTTGCAGGATTCTGGACAGTCTGAATGCATTGTTGAGCACCATCTACTAATGTGTGACTGATACATAAACTTCTGATTATATAAAAAAGGGTGAAAGTTATTATATTAATAGCATGTTGAAAAATTCTTAGCAAGAATATGGTATAGAGCAACTTCTCAAGAAATTTGACAGTTTTAATAATCTTCTTAATCTGATTTAATCAAAGGCATCTTAAAAGAAAGGTTTTTAATACGTGGACCTGAAAAAGAAAATTACATTGGCATTTTCGATTTCTCTATGGTAAGTCAAAGTGTCCTGCTAACTTAGCTTGTTGTTCTTGGGTTATTTGCATGATTTCTTTTAATAGCATATCATCCCACAAAAATCAGAATGAAAATCAATATCTGAAACACGAGCCTGTGGAAATGATGATGTTTAAATTACTCAATGAACAGACCCGTGGTGGTGTTTCACTGGAAGAGAGGAGTGTGATTTCATTACAACGTCATTACAACTTTCAGTAACGTGAAAGGAGGAAAGGGAAGGATTTGTGCCCTGAAGGAGCTGACCCCTGTGCTGCCATGTGTCCCCGCACAGAGCCCGGCCTCTGTCCCGACAGCAGCTCCCACCCCGCTCCTGCCAGGGACCAGGGCTGCCCTGTGCAGCTCTCAGTGCCGGGTGCCTGCCCGCACCACGCTCTGCTTCTGCTCTTTGCTTCACCGCAGCGAAATTCTCTTTATTTGAAACAAGAAAGCAGATTAACTCATGTTTAAAGCCAACAAACAAACAAAAAAACAGCCTCCAAAATCAATGCGTGGTGGTTAAGGAATTGTTGTTCTTAAAGGAGCTTGTTTTCCATCAGCTCTGCCTTTGTGCTGCTCTTTATAATTCAAATTCAGAGCAGTGCCAGAAAATGGCAGGCATGTCCTTGGAACAACACATGCAAGACAGGACTATTTTTATCAATAAAACATTTCCAGTGATATCTTTGGCAAGACTGGAGCAGCAGTGTCCTGGAACCAGGTAAACCCAATGGAAACCTCCTCTCAGTTTCATTTTGGCATCTTTGAAATCTCAGTTATGTTGCCTTTTCTGGTGAAAACAGATGGAGTTAATTGCTGCTTTTTTAGTTACTATGTGAGAAAAGGCTAAATTACCTTCAGAATGAGACCTGCATGTATGCAGAGAGCTAGCACGAGCTCTCTGCAGAATACAAATGGAACTTGCCAAGCAACATTTCATTTTTAGATTGTATTTAATTCAAATGCCTAAAATTTAGAAGAAGCTTTTCTCGGGAGACTTTTGTTCAGTGAAGAAATTAGAGTTTTGCTATTTACACAAACGCCAGTCATTTTCCAAAGCCATCCCTCTCTGCTCTAGAGTCCAACTGACACAGCAGTTGTCCAAAGCAGCTTTCTTTTCACCAGGCATGCTCCTGTAACACCTACAGAATCTCACAGAATGCAAGATGTGAAGCTTTTTATATTTACATTGGAAAAAGAAAAAAAATAAATAACAGCTTCTTCTGCTTGGAAGAACAAAAAAGGAAATCTTAGCAATCATAAAGAAATTGAAGCAGCTATAAAAATCTCCCCTGCCTCTTTGCACCTCTCCTCAGTAAGAATTTGCACAAAAAGACACAAATGGGAATATTTTTTCTCCAGTAAAGGGCTTATTTATCTCACCTGCAAAGTCACAGCATCTGCAGTCCTTATCAGAAAAGTACTGAGTTATTTTTCCTTTTCTGCACCTCTTTATTAAAACTCTAGATATCACCATTGTGCTCAGAACATTGGGGGAAAATCAATCTGATGTCCAGAAAGCCGAGGCCTAGACATGGGAATGCTTTTGTCTTTCAAAGTTGTATTGAGAGTAATAGAGCAAGAAAACTAAGAGAATATGAAAGGAAACAGAATAGAGGAAATCATAAGATTTGGAAATATATTTTAATTACAGAGACTGCAGATAAGGTGAATGCAGGGCAGACTCAGGAGATTCTGCAATGTCTGAATTCTGACAGGTTTTCAGATGGCTCAGACTCACTGTGCAGAAGGCAGTAAATATTTCATGGTGTTTATTTATTTTGAGTGTTTTTACTTGGAGTCAAGTCCTGTGGGTTAGTGACACCCATCCCTGCGTTACCAACCAAGCCCCTGTGATAGCACACCTTGATGAGAGCCCAGACTGAGTCCGTTCAATGGCCAGTCCCACTGGCTTTAACGAGCTGTCAGGCAGAGCACAGGGCTGCAAACCCCACAGCTCCAGCCACCTCTCAGGCTTGTCCTTAAATCTGTGGAACAATTCATCCACGATTCTCCAGCAGTTTCTTTACAGGTCAAGTCAGCAGATCTATGCAGGTAATCTTTCTGCAGGTATCTTCTGCCAGGTCAGAAAGGCCAGGTGAAGAACCTCCCCTAATCATCCACTGTCAGTATCCCAAAATAACAGAAGGATTTTCCTTCTAGAGAAGGAAATGAAGAATCCAGGTAAAACCGAGATGGCACAGTGGAAGCAGACTCTCCCTGCCACAGCTCCCCTCAAGAATTTACACACCTGAGATCGCCCTAGCATTGGCTCTAGGCTTTAAGATCATTTGTTCTTCAAACCTCCTCCCCCATGAGCCATAACTTTATTTCCTTCTAAAACATCAGACCGAACACTGAAAAAAGCAGGATGCTGGGCAGATGCTGGTACCCCACATGGAATGATCATATCCTAGGAGTAAGGCAACCCTGATATTTGGAGTCAAGAAGGATTTTGTCCCCCACCAAAGACATGTCGTGCTGTCTTGTTTTCCTGGGTGGAAAGCTGCATGGGGGCAGCAGGGTTTGTTCTTTAAAGCTATTTGTGATGACTCAGTGTAATATCTATTTTGGAACACTAAATATTCCCCAGTAAACACTTGACAAACCATTCACATATAGAAATACATTTAAAAATCAAAGACAAGGGAGCAAAATGAAAATGTTTCACATTCCAATTGAAATTATGAAAAGGTGACATGAGATGTTTCTGCCTCTATCCCGCAGACATCGCATTTTATTGTCCTTGGAGGCAACAAATTGGGCATTTGTATGTTGTTTTCTTCTTAGTAAAGCCTTTCTGGAATACTCTCAGACACAGACACTTGCCTTGCTCAGGCAGTAAAATTTTATTCATATTCTCCTGTAAACAACTTAACAGCAAATTACCAGTGCATTTCCTCCCCACCAAATCACCTTAGCAACCCTCGTGAAACAGCTCCAACTTTCAGAGGGAACTTGGAGTCTCACAGAGATCTGCAAAGCCTCCAAAGGAAAAACAACACCTCTGGTAAAAACAACAACAAAAGCTTTATGTTTTGCTACATGGAACCTTGTAATCCTTAAAAGACAGATTGAGGTTTTGAGAAGGAAGTGGCTCAGTGCAAAGGTGCAAACATTCCCTTTCAGAGCAAAACCTTCTGCCCAGGACACAGTGCTGCCATTGGCTCCTGCCCAACACGGCTTTAGACTGAGCCAGGACAGTGATGGCAACACTGGGCAAACATCACCAGCAGGAACTTCTTCGTCTTAGCTCCTGGTGGGACTCTGGCCACACATCTGGCAGAGAAGCAGCATTTTTTGCTTGAGGGAGATGGAATCTGAATTGGAGTCAAATGTCTTTTAGAACTTCCCATGGATTGGGAATGCTAAGAAAAGTCAGCAGGAAGAGCAGACATGTGCATGTGTGCTTCCTGGCTTCTCAGTGAGATGTATGCTTTTTCCAATTTCCTGTGAGTAAGAGATCCCAGATTCTCTTTTCTCCTCTTTTTTCCTCGCTACCCGCTTCAGGAATTCTTGAATACTTTGCTAGACCTCAAGCCTGCCTGCAGCTGGTGATTGCTGTTCAATAGCCGCTGACTCCAGCCAGTGTGTGGCTGGGGTTAACTGGTATCCCTATCAGGCAGCTGAAATTCCAAAACTGTTATTTTACTGGGTTTTAAAGAACTCCAGTCCTGTGGCACTGTAAGGCACTTCCTTTCCTGACACCTTCAAGATCAACCCTGATTATTTTTAACTGCAATTTTCCTCTGTTCCATATTATCCAGGAATCTCACACAGCTCCAAGAAGAGCTGCTCCCTCTGAGACAGAACCCACACCTTCACACACCTCCCTTCCACCTCAGACAACGAGGCTGCATTGCATTTTTACCATCTTGTATAGACACACAGTATTTCCACCAGAATATCCCAGCCTGGAATGCTCACACAGCTGGCTAGTGGTCATGATTTGAGCATGACCCCTCGTGTGCCTTGCCTGGCACAAGCGTGAGGGTCCATGGTGGGGGACACTGGTTTGGTCCCAGATCCCCAGCACATGCTGGGCTGGCTGCTGGGCTGGGCCTCCATGGCCAAACCCCTGACACCTCACCTCTAATCACTGCTGTCCTTCTACCACAGCAGGACTTCTACCAGCAGCACTTCTAACTCACACCAAAATAGATCATGCTTTTAACTCTGACAATCCTTTGGCAGCGAGGTAGCTGTACCGCCAGAACACAACTCCAGGGTGGGCTTTTTGATCACAATTTTCTCAGCTCCTCGGATAAAGAGTATGAAATCTGCAGGCCATGTCAAAACGCCAAGGCCAACTTTGTAATGACACAATTCTCTTCCAATGCTCTGAGAACCTTGAATATTTTTGAACTATGTGTAACAGGAGATGAGGTAGTGTTTGATTTACCTCTCAAATGAAATTCAAGAAGGTGCATTTATAGATAGCTAAAAAGAGCTGCAATAATTCCACGAGACTGTGCTTTACCTGAACACACCCATTAGCTGTGAGGTCTCAAGCAGCATGCTTTGCAAAGACGAGGCAGGGCAGCCTAATAGATCCGCTTCAATTACAGATCTAACTCAGAGCCTCTTTCTGCCCAGTTCTGAGCAGCACTTTGAAGTCACAAGGATGAAAGGGTGCTCAGTGTCTGACAGCCTGGGGGCTCTGGTACAAATGAGCCAAAGATCTGACTCCTCATTGACCAGGGCTGGCGCCTGCTGCAGGGATCCCCAGCTTCAAGGAACAGGTCCCCTGCCCGCTCCTGTCTCATGCTCGGGTATGTAATGCTGCTTAAAACAAATTCTGCACCTGGATGACAAGAGATCAGACCAAGGATGGGTAAAACAGGCTTAAGAATGGAATGAACTTAGAAAAACTCTGAGAACATGGTAAATTTACAGACCAAAAAACCTGCCCATAATTGCATTCCCAAGGGCACCAGACATCCAGTAGCATTCAGTACCAGCACCAGTTTCTACCAGCACAGGCAGGAGAACCAGGTTAACAATTCCCACCACCATTTATAAAGCTGCCAGCCTAAACAATGGCTTTTTTAGTATCTCACCACTGATCTGAAATAACAGATCAGCTTATCTCCCACAGTTCAGAAGCCTCACAAAGAGGACAAAATTTAAATAGCTCAGATTCACCGATGCCCAGTAGGCATTAGTGGGGTTTGCAAGTCTTTGAGTAGCCATGCACTTTGACTTCAGCACACATTTTGCTACTGAACCACAATCACAAAGCTGAAAATGATAATCAGCGTGGCCAGTTCCGACACACATGACCCCACATCCCTCTGCACAGATCCAGTACCCCAGTTCACTCCAGCTGCTGAGCTGGGTATTGTTTGGTTTCTGAATAGTGACAGAGCTAGACCTCTCAGTGAATAAAAACTCATTTCTCGTGAGTCACAACTACCAAAGGGTTTCATTCCCCTCCCCTGTCTTCTTCCCCCATGACTCTGGGATGCAGAAACACGTCATAATTGCCCTGAAAGCAGCAGAGGGAATACAGCAAGGAGGAAGTTGGTCTCTACATAACTCAACTCCTTTGCTTTTTGATCATGACCCAATGAATGAGCGTTGCCACTGTTATCAGTGTGCAATTAAAACCTTCCCAGAAACTTATTCAGATTACAGGCAGGCATTCATACTTAAGGGATAAAATCTCTGTCATGTACTTTGGAACCCCTGCATAAACATTCAGTAATTGTATTCCTTTCTAACAACTGAGGTTTTGAGAGGGGGATAATTTTCTTCTAGTAACTAAATGGTACTAAATAATGTTATAAATACAATGGCTCATAATCCAGCAAAGCTTTTACATTTTGTTGTGCAAGATCTACAGCAAATGTAAAATGAAGCACTGAAGACAGCTGACAAATGCACAGGTGTTACACTTGCAGGATGGTTTGTACTGTTGTGGGGTTTTCTGATTCCAAGCAATCATTAAGTAGTTTTTCCTCTAAATTTGGACAGATTTTTGGAGCATTTACAGCACAAACACTACAACACTTTGCTAGGGCAGGACTTAAAAAATAAAAAAGAAAAAAGAGAAAATAAAAGACTTGTCAGAAGAGGAATTTCTCTCCATTCTTCTTCAACTACACATCTCATTTTTTTCCTTGTTTCAGTGCCTAGCACTCAAAAAGCATGGGAAGAGCACACAGCATAAATGATGACCAAACAATTCAGCTGTCCTTGTGACTGGCAAGTTCACCTGCAGAAGTAAATTCAGCTGCTTTCCACTCTGCAGCTGTGAGCCCTGAGCGAGCTGCCTGCAGGACACCAGGGATGGCTCACCACACTCAGCTCCCCAGGAGCCCAGCTACAGCAAACCTGGAGCCTGACCTCAGTCTCACACTCAGGCTCATCCCCTACTGTGAAAAAAGCCCCTTTACAGAAACTCTCAAAGAGAACATTGGGAGAGTTATGCTCCTAAGGGCAAGTTCATGTTTCCACTACTCAATTCACTATATATGGATTTTGCTTTCTTTTTTTCATATAGTCCTTAAACTTCCTTGTTTTTTTTAATCTTTTCCTCAGTAATTCAGGCTACAGAAGGGGACACACAGAAATTGTGGTGGGTTGAGAGTGCAGTTAGCTGAGGAACTCATTACAAGTGCAGAATGGTACATTTTCTGTGTCCATGGCTATGTTTAAATAATACATTTTAAAAATTCATAAAGTATTGCACTCTGAAGTAGAAGCAATAAACATATTGTATGATATTGGAACTACAGTATAACTGCTGAGATAATTTCAATTAGTCAGCTTTTAGGTACTGCAAGGTATCTTGTGTAATCACAACCGTGTTACTTTTTGGCATATCACACTGCAGGGGATGCAGAGAATTTTTATTTACCTGTAGGGGAGTATCACCCCTCACAGCTCATTTACCTTTTGAGACAGTTCGGTGGCTGTGGGAGCCGGCTTGCCTTCCTCTGAAGCAGGACACAGGCTGAAAACGAAGGTGCTTGTAGAGAACGGGAGGGGCAGCCATGCTTGTGTGGGGCAAACTGCACTGGGCTGTGGGAGTGTGGGAGCAGGTCAAGCTCACGGGAGCTCAGGGTGAGCGCGGTCTTGCAGCTCCCTCACACGTCAGACACGCTCCCCTCATGCTGCTCACATACCTCTTCCATCTTTGCTCCCCTCACGCTGCCGCCGCCATCTTTGCTCCCCTCATGCTCCCGCTGCCATCTTTGCTCCCCTCATGCTGCCGCTGCCATCTTTGCTCCCCTCACACTTCCGCCACCATCTTTGCTCTCCTCATGCTCCCGCTGCCATCTTTGCTCTCCTCATGCTCCCGCTGCCATCTTTGCTCCCCTCAGGCTGCCGTCGCCATCTTTGCTCCCCTCAGGCTACCTCTTTCATCTTTGCTCCCCTCACGCTGCTGCCGCCATCTTGGCTCCCCTCAGAGCCCACGCTCCCACTGTGCACCAGCCTTCAACAAGGCGGCAGAGAGCGCCAATCACCTCACAGAGTGGGAAGACTGGGTCAATCGCCTCACAGAACGGGAACACCGGGCCAGTCACTGCACAGAGCGGGAACACCGGGTCAATCGCCTCACAGAGCAGGAACGCTGGGTCAATCGCCTCACAGAGCAGGAACGCTAGGCCAATCGCCTCACAGAGCGGGAACACCAGGTCAATCGCCTCACAGAGCAGGAACACTGGGCCAATCACCTCACAGAGTGGGAACGCTGGGCCAATCACTGCGCAGAGCGGAAACGCTAGGCCAATCGCCTCACAGAGTGGGAACACCGGGTCAATCGCCTCACAGAGTGGGAATGCTGGACCAATCACTGCGTAGAGCGGGAACGCTGGGCCAATCACTGCGCCGAGCGGGAACGTTGGGCCAATCACTGTGCAGAGCGGGAATGCTGGGCCAATCGGAACACAGGGTGTGAGCCCTCCCCTCTCGACGTTGCGCTGAGGGCCAGACATGCTGAGGGCTCGGCATGGTGGGCTCCGGAGCGCTCATTTCTTGTGAGTGTTGTCTGCCCAGGGAAATGTCAGCAGGCAGCAGCAAGGGTTGCTAAGGGCTGCTCCGTTGTTCACGTGTGCCTGAGCTGTGTGGCCCAGCCAGTGCCCCATAGGTGCCTCTGACAGCAGCATCACCAACACCCATCTGAATAATGGTCATTAATGCACTTCAGCTTCCCAGTGCTCTCTAGATACTGTACCGTAAAATTCACAGAGATAATTGCATTTACGTACATTGTCAGCTGAAAATCTATCTGCATTTATGTCTGGTTGTTAAAACATTCCCCCTTGAGGAAATGACTGGCAAATGACTAAAGAGATAGTATTGTTTACACTGTTTACTCTGATAAACTTATACTGTTAAATAACTAACTCACATTAGTTACACAGGGATACCCGTTCCTGAGTGCAGCACCTGCTGAGAGAGTCACAAACAGGTCTGGGTTAAATGAGGGGGAAGGCAGAGTTTCATAGCCAGTTCTTCTGTTTCCTCCGTGGGAATCTGCTTATAAATCACCTTGTCTATAGCAATGTGGATGGATGGAAAACAAGGATGGTCCCAGGCCTAGGCTGAAATTCAACCTTCCTTTCATGCAGAGGAAGGTTACAGAGGAATAAACTGCAACATTTTGTAGTAGTGGTGTACTAATGTATTCTACTAATAAATAGAAAAGTAGAGCCTGCACAATCTGGAAGTGATAAGTGCTTTTCACACAACATGCAATTTCCATTTTTTATTAGTCAGATCTTCTCACACTTTTCCTCATTAGTTCACCACAGGATCATTGATTTTATTGCTGCAAGCTTGTCTTAATTGTAGTGAAGGAGCCATTTTGGGTATGAGGGACCCTCACATTTCCACAGTCTGTTTCCTTAACCTCCTTGCCACAACCGTGTTCCAGAATCTGCTTTCTGCAGTGCCTGTGCTGGGACATCACCATGGGCTTTTCAAAATGGAAAGCATTTCATACTTTTCAAAGCCTAAGGCAAATGTATGATGCATTAAATCTAATCATTGTGCTTGTGCTTTCATTTAAATCTATTTCTTGATTGAAACTCTGATGAAAAATATTCAGTACAAAATGTAAGTGTTTGGTGGGTACCTTTCTCCCTACCTGCCTCAGGAACTTGAGGCAAAGTTCCATGTCCTGCCTCTGCTTACAGCTGAGTTCTGGAAAGATTGTTCTCTGTGCTTTCCATTGCCAGGGACATTCCTGTCAGTGATCCAGGTATTTCACACATTAACAGAGACTCCTGCAGGGGTGTAGAGCAGGAGAATTGTGCAGAACCATCCCGAGTAATCCACCTTCCTTCACCTGGTCTCATTCAGCACGCCCTTAAGCAGGTACCTTGCACAAAGTGAAAGCCCTTCAGGTTCTGTTCTCTGTGCTTTTAGGTATTTGGGGGAAAAATAATTGTAAAATGAAACTGAGAAATATTGATAATCCTTTCTCAGCTTAATAGGAAGTAAAATTAATTAAATCTATTTTGGAATGTGGTTTTGTGAGGCTTCTGTGGTGTGTTCTGTGCAGTTGCAGGCTGCCCCGCTCTGTTCTGTGCCTCCTACATTTCTTTACTTCCTTGAATTGACTTCTCTTTGTTTTACTTCTTGCCCAGATCCCCAAAGGATCCTGATTTATATCTTAATCGTCTTTTCTGCTTCCTTTGTTGAATGACTTGTTCTCCATTAAGCTGGGCCCCCAAATCCCACTGCTTCTCCCCTGCCCTCTCAGTCCCCTGCTTTGTCCCTGCTCCTTTCCTGCTCCTGGCTCACACCCGCTGTCCTTTCCCTGACCTGAGTTTGTAACCTCTCAGTCAGCCATGACTCCACTTTCTCCGCATGCTTTTCACCACCAGGCCTTAGTTAATTCCCGCCCTTACTCTTGAACATAATCTCTCAAAAATTTTTCCTCCTAGACTCGTTGCCAAAATGATTCGCGCTGTGTTAATTCTGCGGCTCTTTCCCTGCACCTCCCTTCCGATGGGAACTTGGCCATACCATCTCTCCTCTTTCAGCGCACCCAGATGCAGCTGCAAAATTATTTTGGTATTTTGCCCTTCTCTGTTGTGGCTTCTCGACTTCCTTCAAAGAATCAGCAAGATTCTGTTTGCTGGTTAGGCCTTACCTTCTGTTTCCTGTCTCACAAAGCACTGTGAACTGAAGTGAAAAAAAGGAGATTGAGCAACACATCCATGGATACACACGTGGAATCCCTGTCTTAGCCAGTGTGGCTGCTCCTAGGCAGGATGACAGACATCCATCACAGCAGTGTTCCAGCACAGGTGTGAGAGGGAAAGATCCAGGGGCAGCAAAAACTCCACAATAAACCCTCTTAGTTTCATCAAGACAACAGGAGAAAAACCTTCTTTTTCTCTCAAATATGTTACTGTTTTAATCTTTTTTTTAATAATTCCGGTTCATTTTCGGAAAAAAAACAAAAAACAACATGTAAAATTGAAAACCATTGAAATTAAATATTAGTTCTTAGAAATACTTCTCAGCCAAACTCTTTAGTTAATTCAACTTAATCCAACCCCAAATTTTTGGTTTCACAAACTGTTCACATAAGTCTACCCAGAGTCAGATTCTCCAAGGATGTTTCATGTGGTTGTTGCTGCGAATAGACTCACACTGAAAGGCGTGGGAGTCAGGCACAGGTGGGAGTGCAGCGCGTTCTCATCTCGAGGTATTCACATTTCGTTTGGAATGGGAACAGACCGAGGGAAGGGGGGTGCAGTGTTTGGGTCCCTGTGTTCCTGTCAGCCAGACTGATGCACTCACGAATGTCTGATGATCAGGGGAAGCGGCTCCAGCGGATCCCGCCGAGGCACTTCCCAGGGAGCTGTCGCTGCTGGGCTGGGGGCAGTTCCTCTCCCCTTGCCCTGCAGTGCAGTGTGTGCTGCCTGCTGCCTGGCTGCCTTCCCGAGCCCACTTCCCGAGCCCGCTGCCTTCCCGAGCCCACGCCTGGCTCCAGGAGCTGTTCAGCGGGCACGCAGCGCCGGCCGAGGGCAGGGGATGCTGCACCCACCGAGCCCACCTCTCACCACCCAGCTCTGCCAGCCGTGATCAACCCTACAGAACTGTGAACAAAGAGTGGAAAGGGAGGAATCGGCTGGAGCAATTGCTTGAGAATTAGTGGGAGGTCAAACGTGCAGACGCACAGGTGCAGGATGCGCACAGCTCAAATCTGGGACTGTCGCTGAGCACTTGTAGTAGAATGAATCTGTCTGGAATAGGCTTTTATACACTGACATCATTGTTAAGAATGTTATTCTTTATTTCAAACATATTTAGCCTTCCAAAGGCTACCGTGGGGACCCTACCCCAGTCCAAATGTTATCTATCTTCAGTCTATTCAGAGATGTTTAGAGTAGCTCAACCGTTTGTCCAAATTCAGCACAACACCTGCTAGCCCTGTGTGTAACCCACAGGCCTTTCTTTATTCTGTCCTTGACTTACACACCATTTTAATTTACGCCCATTCTTCCCAACAAGCCCTGTTTTTTCTGTCCTACCTGTAGGTGTGAACAGTATTTGGTGTTTTTTAGGTGTTTCTGCAAGGCCCAGCAGTGTTTCGCTCCTTCCTTTGGACAGCCCTGACCCATCCCTGCAGGCCACAGGACACTCCTGTTAAGTTGCCCGTTTTAAAGCTCCGTGCAGTTCTCCTGTCATCTCTGGTAACACAAAATGTTTCCAGCAGCATTTGTTTGCTTTCTTGAAATAATTTGATTTTCAGTTGCTTCCCAATGCATTTTCCCTGCTTTGTGTATAGCTTTGTCTGTGCCTATTAGGCTCTTCAGTTTCAAGAAATTTCTGAACTATTCTTAGTCCTAAATAATGTTGGACTCAGTTTGAACCATGAGCCAGTATTTCATGGGGAATTACACATAAATCAACAACACCTGTCTTCATAAAAGAAATTTAAGGCTTTTGTTCATACTAATTTCCTTTGTGTCTGAAGAAGAAAGCACAGCCATAAACCAAGGGCTGTTCAGCAAGGATTATTTCCAATAACATTAAAATTATTTACAACAGTATTTACAATAAACCTGATAGAATTTTCCTTTATATGTAAAGGAATGAACCCTCCAGAAACAACCACAATGTATGTAACTCCCTCTCTCACATGCAGCTCATCCTCATCAATCCCAGGATTGTTTCTGTTACAGAGTTAAAGAGCCAGAATAAATCAGAATCTTTCTCAGCAGGATTTTAAGTCAACACCATTTAAATTAAATGATTCTACTAGCAAAAAAAATCACCACATTTTTGTAGTAGTTATGCTTTGAAATTCTTGTGACAGGAATAGACATTTTAGCTTGATAAAAATCAGCAACAGAAACTTTCTTTTTTTGGAATGTTTTTAAGAACACATGATTTTTTAAAGTGTGACTACAGTTTTGAGGTTTCATGGGAAGTGTGAGGTATTTTAGATAAATTTAATGCTGTTTCACCATCAGCAATGATATTTTCTAATTAAAAAAGCATGTTTGATTTCAAATGTGGGAAAGGAGCAACTAGAAGTATTACAGCTTAATTTTTTTAAATTAGACAAAATTTCTATTAAAATGCTCTTTAACAAAAATAGATTTTAATTTGAGAAGCGCTACAAGTATTTTTAATTTCATAAAAGGGATAATATATTTCTTAAATTGTTATTTCTAATAAAAATAACCCTCTGTCTATGTATTATTCTTTTATGTTGTTGTCCATCAGATCCCTCTCGCACTGAGGTAGGAATTTGCATAAAGGGGCATATACTTTGTTATACTGTAAGCATGAATATTAGCAAGCTTGTCCATCCCTTCTGCCTTGCATACTCATGTTTTATTCAGAAGTGCTGGGGTTTATTATGTTTAAAGTGAAAGATTTTTCAGAAAAGCTCTGAGCAAAATAAACCAGCCTCACTGGGCTTTTTTTGGCACTCGCAGTGCATTTTGAAACAGCAATATTGTCTAGGGACTTTCATAGCCTTTCAAACATTTTGGGAACGATTAAGCACATCTTTCTTAGACTGCAATGCTCCTTGCTGCACCCCACCGTGGGACAGCCGAGGTGTCTGCTCTCAGCACGGCGATTTGGCCGTGAGCAGTGGTCAGTGTGGTTTGGCCGTGAGCAGTGGTCAGTGTGGTTTGGCCGTGAGCAGTGGTCAGTGCGGTATGGCTGTGAGCAGTGGTCAGTGCGAGGGTACAGCTCCCGCACCGGTGGTTTGGCTGTCAGCAGTGGTCAGTGAGGTTTGGCCGTGAGCAGAGTCAGTGCGGTATGGCTGTGAGCAGGGGTCGGTGCGGTCTGGCCGTGAGCAGTGGTCAGTGCATGGGTACAGCTCCCACACCAGCGGTTTGGCCGTGAGCAGGGGTCAGTGTGTGGGTACAGCTCCCGCACTGGCGGTTTAGCTGTGAGCAGTGGTCAGTGCGGTTTGGCTGTGAGCAGTGCTCGGTGTGTGGGTACAGCTCCCACACCGGCAGTTTGGCCGTGAGCAGTGGTCAGTGTGGTTTGGCTGTGAGCAGGGGTCAGTGTGTGGGTACAGCTCCCACACCAGCGGTTTAGCTGTGAGCAGTGGTCAGTGCGGTTTGGCCGTGAGCAGTGGTCAGTGCTTGCATACAGCTCACACACCGGCGGTTTGGCCGTGAGCAGTGCTCGGTGTGTGGGTACAGCTCACACACCGGTGGTTTGGCTGTGAGCAGTGGTCAGTGCGGTTTGGCCGTGAGCAGTGGTCAGTGTGAGGGTACAGCTCCCACACCGGCAGTTTGGCCGTGAGCAGTGGTCAGTGCGGTATGGCTGTGAGCAGTGGTCAGTGCGAGGGTACAGCTCCCACACTGGCGGTTTGGCTGTCAGCAGTGGTCAGTGAGGTTTGGCCATGAGCAAAGTCAGTGCGGTTTGGCCGTGAGCAGTGGTCAGTGCGTGGGTACAGCTCCCACACCAGCGGTTTGGCCGTGAGCAGGGGTCAGTGTGTGGGTACAGCTCCCGCACTGGCGGTTTAGCTGTGAGCAGTGGTCAGTGAGGTTTGGCCGTGAGCAGTGGTCAGTGTGTGGGTACAGCTCCCGCACTGGCGGTTTGGCCGTGAGCAGTGGTCAGTGCGGTTTGGCTGTGAGCAGTGGTCAGTGTAAGGGTACAGCGCCCACACCGGCAGTTTGGCCGTGAGCAGTGGTCAGTGAGGTTTGGCCGTGAGCAGGGGTCAGTGTGTGGGTACAGCTCCCGCACTGGCGGTTTAGCTGTGAGCAGTGGTCAGTGTGGTTTGGCCGTGAGCAGTGGTCAGTGAGGTTTGGCCGTGAGCAGTGGTCAGTGCGGTTTGGCCGTGAGCAGGGGTCAGTGTGTGGGTACAGCTCCCGCACTGGCGGTTTAGCTGTGAGCAGTGGTCAGTGAGGTTTGGCCGTGAGCAGTGGTCAGTGCGGTTTGGCCGTGAGCAGTGCTCGGTGTGTGGGTACAGCTCCCACACCGGGGCAGCCGGCGCTGCCTGATCCCTGCCCTCCATCCCGGCAGGTTCCTTCTGCGCTGCCCGCGGTCTCTGGGTGTTTTCCAGGGAACTGCCAGCAGCTGATCTGCAGCAGCGCACTCTGGTCCCTCACTGGCCCTGGAAGGAACCTTGCAGGGGAGCAGAGAACATTAATCCCCTGCTGCCATTCCTTTAGAAGGGATGAACCTTCTCTGCCAGGCCCAACGTTTCACACTTACGGCCTTCAGGTTCCCTGGATGAGTTCTTAACTCGCAGTGCAGGGATGGGGGGGATCTCCTGTACTCCAGGGCTCACAGACCTTGGCTTGAGCTCCTTAACCTCTTGGCCTTGTGTCCGATGTCCCATTACAATAAACCACCGTGGAGAAGAATAGTATCAGAGATGAGGTAATGTTATTTACTGTGGCCGGAAGGAAGGTTTTCCTGTTTGTGTCTGAAGTCCACTGGAAACATTCCCACTGGGCTATGGAAAAGTGATGCTGGGCACGCACTGCAGGGTGCTGGTGAGGGGCTGAGCCAGGCAGGAGCCCCAAAGTTAAGAAAGTTGCAGGAAGAATCACTGATAAAAGGGTTTGTTGGATTTTTATGTTTTCTTCTGGCCTGTTTCCGAGTGCTGTCTAATTTATGAGATTCCCAGTTAACCATGACTGGAAATAAAAGACAGAAAGGATGTTCTGAGGGACTCAGCTTTCCCCAGTTCTGCTTCCACTGACTTTGCCAAGGAGAATTTGGAAATGACAACCTCAGGTTAAACCCTAAAACTGAAGAGCGACCAAGTAATGTTTTTGCTGAAGTACGGTTGGACGTGTGCATCTTTGTTCTGGCTCAAGAGCTAATTACATCCTCCAAGCTGCCTAAATGAAGCCAAATGGGGTCTCTAATTACTGTGTAGTCATTGGCTTCCCAAAGTCTCTTAGACGAAAACAAAACCCAAATCCTGCAACACTGGAACAATGAGGAAAATGGCATTGAATTGTAAAGCCATTTCACCTGGGTTTCTGCACTGACATAGACAGAAATAAAAATTAGAAAGGTACATATTCTTCCTATCTCTGCGAGCAGCTGGCACCAGAGCACTTCAGGTGCCAGTTCCCGGGGCAGGGAGTGACATGGAACCAATTTATGTCACCCAAATGACTGCCAGTGACAGCATCTATCTGCTGGAGCGCCTTTAGGGCTGGACAAGCACCGTCAGCCTAATGAGCAGCTTTCTCCACCTGGAAAACAGCAGAGCTCCAGGCAGACCATGTTATTTGGGAACTTCTGGGGTCTGAGCAGCAGTATAACACGACGAAAGAGCTACTTGAAAGGAAAAGGTGTCAAGAGTACATTCAAATCATCACAGGAAGTTACAAGCATTTCTCACTATTTCCAAAGGCACTGGGAAATGATCCAGCTCACCCAATGCCCAACAAATATTTATCATATTCGTGAAGGTGAAGGTTTTTAGAAAATAAGCGCCATAGAAATAAGTATTTACACAAAAGGAACTGTGCTTCAACAAAAATTGTGATTATTGTTGGTGTTCCTTGGTTTTAGCCTTTGAAATAACAGAAGTGGAGCTCCAGTTCCCACCTTTCTCCTTGGTTCGGTTAATGCCATGTCATGCAGATCTTGCAGAATAATTGTGAACTATTTATCATCTCTCTGAATCAACAAACTTCAGTCAAATTGCCATCAAAGACCTGACAGACAGTCTTACACGTAAGTACACCTTTCACAGGCACATCTCCTGCTTGTGAAATGGACTGACAAATAAATCTCAGGGGAGAGTTCTTCAACCAAAATGAACCACAGACCTGATTTTAAGAGATTTGCAGTGACAGGTGGCATTCTTCCTATTCTAACGTTAGTTTGCATTTGTTTAAAATTATGAAAAATTAGAAGAAGTGCTACAAGCCAAGCAGTCTGACTTTAAAATGGAAATAGAATCCTTTCTTTTGTGATTAGTCTGGAGCTTGCATTGCTGGAAAGAGGGACCAAGTGTTTGTAACTGAAGAGCACTGAATGTTATCACTGGTTTTCTGTTGAGTTATCCTGCCCATGATGGAAAGGTGCACACACATAAAATATTAATTTCAATATTAATTCAAATATTACTCAGCTGGTAGAAAATATAAATGTAATTGGGAGTTTGTTACAATTTCTAGGTTTAATGTGTAAAGGCAAATCAAGCATCATGACAGCCTAACCAAATTCTAAACAGGACTTTGTGGTCCAGCTGCCTCACAGTCTGCCTTGTGAAGAAGTTCATCAGCATCCGTTAGTCTTTGTTTGCATCAGGCATCCTGCTCCCAACCTTAAAACCAGAATCCCTGAGGTGACAAAAGCAAAGGGGCTATAAATGCCAGGTGGGCTTAAATACAAAAATTCCTTCTCCCATTCCTGCCCAGTGAAAACCAGAAATGATGGAAGACATTAAACTCCCACCTGTACCAAGAGGCAGATCCTTTTTCCATTACTGAAGAAAATGTAGTGACCAAGGAGGTGCAGAGAGCTCCTGGGAGCAGGGGCAGTCCCCGACAACAGAGTGCAGACAGTGCTGGGCCTTTAATAAAGAGATTTTTCATTCTCTGGGGAGAGCTGTAGTGTGTAACAGTGAGCATGAGGCATGAAGAGAGATTTGGGCAATGTCGAGCATATCTTCTACCTATTTCAGGGCCTAGCTCAGTATATAGGAATCAGTGTGTAAAACACTAACCTTGAAGATTTTCACTATTGAAACCAGGAGTGAGCAGGACCCTGGCACAGGTGTAACCCCCCCATCTGCAAGTGCAGGTGATGGTGAATCCCAGCCCAAGAGCCTTCTGAACACCAGGGGAGTGCTTTCCACTCTGTCAGACCATGGGATGAAGTTTGCCATGGTTTGCATGCTCGTGGGCACTTCTGAGAGCCAGGAGCATCATCACCAGTGTGTTTCATTTTCTGTAGCAGCCTGCCCAAGTCTTCAGTCAGGCTGAGGAAAACACAAACCTGACACCCCAGCCAACACAAGGAGCAAAAGGATGTTGGAGCAGTGCACACTCTGTCCTTGCACTGGGAGAGAGCTCTTGCCTTAGTGGGGTATTGAAAATAATTGCCCAGCCTTGGCTGGTGGGAATTTGATCATTTTCTGCTTGGAAAAATGAGCAAAAATGCTCCCTTCCGACATTCAATTAGGAGAACTGTTTGGTGTCAAAGCGCCAAGGGAATTCTAAGGGACCAGCTATTGCTGCTTTCTGCATAGTTCTGAATTTGCTGCTCTAATGAGCCCTTCTCTATATCATCCGTGACTGTCACTCAGCTCAGTGAAAATGGCTTGGCCTGACAAATCCTGTTAAGCCTGAGAAATTAAATGAGATCTGAAAATGCCCGAGTCCACACCCGTCGCACCACATGCCGCTTTGATCAGCAGTGCTAGTCAAGCAGGCTTGGAGGAGAGCCAGCAAAGCCAGGGCTACCACCCAGCACCATCAGGAGCCGGCCCCGAGGAGGGCAGGGGCTCCACGCTCCTCGGGACCACTGCCCTGACAGGGAACAGACACAAGCTAATGGAGCAGAGGTCGTTCCGTTTATTTCTTTATTTTCCACATGGAACTGCTGGGGAAGAGGGAAAGTTGCAGAATCGCTGTAGAACTGTTTAGATTCTTTAGCTCTGCCCTACAAAAGCCTTTTCCATGCAGCCCATCAGCAGAAGTGCTGGCCCATCTTCATCTTCCACTGGCCAGCTGCAAATAGAAAATTAAAAAAAAACAGTACTGGGGTGGGGGAGGTGGGAGGGGGAAGTAGTGGACTGGGTGGCTTGTGGCATTGTCCTGTCTGTGATGGTCAGGCAGGAAGAGCTGGAGCTGAGGGGGAGCATTCAGATAGAGTTTTGGATTAAAGGCCTTTCTTCAGATTTCCCAAATCAAAGCATGTTTCCAGGAATTGATTCTGACAGTTATGCTTTTAATAATTTATTTTAACTAAAAGATCTCTAATGGTAGACAAAAAAAAAAAAAAAAAAAAAAAAAAAGCAGTAGGGTCATGAAAAAATTATCAAAAGGGGAGTACAAGGAGAGTTTGAATCCTCTAGTGTTGATTTTAGAGCTGCAAAATAGAAACTGACCATTGAGTGTTTTCTTGCATGTCATCAGTAGACCAGGAGTGCAAATACCACAAGAACATCTAGAAATTCACCTCCAGGTCCATACTGATCAACTGAAACTCTAACGAGCTCATGGCAACTGCAGGGACAGCCCATCTGAAGACTGGCAGAGAAAGGATGCCAGAGCCCCACAAGATGCCCCAAACCATCAAGAGTCACCTGCTTCCAGGTTCCAGGTGGCCTAACCCCAGTCCCTGCCAGCCCACTCAGGGCAGCCAAGGGGGCCATTTACACCAGGAAGACAACAATGGTGAAAGGAAAGTTGATCTGTCTCTCTGCTCTCCTTTATTTGATACCCCTACAGCCGTGGCAAGCATTTCTTTTGAGTCAGAAAGCTCCTGCTGGGCTCACCGGGTGAGAATTCCTGGCCATCCACCTCTCCCCATCACTTCCACCCAGCAGCTCCCCTCCCCACCCCAGCTGTCAGATTTAATCTGCTCCCGTGTGGGAGCTGCCCTGCTAGTAGCTCTTTTCAATTCCAGTCAGGCCGAGTTCAGAGGATGCCCTGTGAGGGCTGCCGGGCGCGTTCCGGGGCGAGACACTCGGGGCGGTGAGGAAGAGCCGGGTGCAGGGGCGCCGCGGCAGCAGACGGAGCTCAGGGGCAGCTGGAGAGGTCACACAGAGCACCAGTGATGGGCTCTGGCATGTGATTCTCATGTGAGCTCAGCGGTTTGATGTGGGGACTGAGCACCAGTCAGCATTTACACCAGATGACAATCGTTCATCGCAGACGTGTCACTCACAAAGGCTGATGCCGGACAGACACCGCTCCTGGTTCAGCTGCTCTGGCAGAGCCTCCCCGTGCAACTGCAACACAACAACCATCTCAGCACTCCTGTGGCATCGTTCTGGTTTTAAGCCCAGCAGCTCCACAGGCTGGAGTTCTCCTCCGCAGAGGTACACAGGTACTGCATCCCAA
Organism: Motacilla alba alba; assembly: GCF_015832195.1. Lineage (NCBI taxonomy): Eukaryota > Metazoa > Chordata > Aves > Passeriformes > Motacillidae > Motacilla > Motacilla alba. The sequence goes on from NC_052024.1 coordinate 24,883,476, forward strand.
CGGGGTGTAGCTCTTACTTCCTGCAGCAATAACCCATCAGCACTAGGCTCTGCAGCTGGGCTTCCACATCAGGACAGCCCCGCACTCGGGCAGTCTGCAAACAGCTGTCCAGAGAGGGGGTCGTTGCCCTTGGCCCCTGCCCAGGGCCCGTGCAGAGCTCTGCTTTGATGGAAGGATCGGGGTGCTCACGGAGCAGCTCAGCTGGGGCGACCAGAGGTGCTCACCTGCGTGACACTTGGGCAGAGGAGGTGCCAGGTTCACCAGAGCAGCTAACCCCGGGGCAGATCCACGTCCCACACCCACTGCTGTGCTGCTGCTTCTGCAGCAGCCTCTGCGCTGCGTCCCACACGGCCATTCTCAACAGACGAGCAGATATGAAAAGAACCTGCGAGAGCTGGCCTCTACAAAGGCAGGCTGCAGCACAGCAAAAGGGCACAGCAATTCTACAAGGGGAGAGGGAAACCTGGCAGAGTCCAGCGAGACAGGTTATTCATTCCTTGTACATTTTGCAATAAATCAGAAGAGAAGCCAAAACAAATTCCCAGTGGCCTCATTTCCATCCCTCCTCCTTTGGGAAAGCAGCTCTCCTGGAAAAGGAAAGCCTCTCTCCGTACTGATGGCGAATGTGCTCGATCTGACGTGCAGCCATCGTTGTTGCCCTGATTGCAGCCCCGTGGGTGACCCCGGCACAGCCACCCGGAGCAGGAGCAGCAGCGAGCATCGAGCATCGGCACCCGCGGCAGGACAGGAAACCTCCGCCCTTCCTTCCTGCACAGCCCGGCCAAGTCCCACACCCCCGGCTGGGGCGGGCGGCTGCTCTGCACCGTCAACGCTGAACCAAGCACTCTGCAACTAAATTTAGAGACTCTCATCTCACACAACCACTTCGCAGAATCTCTGAAAAGCTGCTGCAGTTGTAAGTCAAAGCATGAGCAACACACGGTAGGAAAACCACGCAGATTCCTTCTTTCCCAATGGTTCTGTGATCCTGGACCTTGACGCAAAGTAAATGAGTGAAGCCCAGGCTGACACAGACCCTGTTTGGACCCCTGACACCCACTGTTCAGTTCAGCGTGTGCAAAGGCCTGCCAGCCTCTGAAACCACAAAGCTGTGTCTCAGCGTTACAACACGCTGAAAGGCGGCAACGGCGAAGCTGACGCAGCAAACGAGAGATCCTGGGACAACATCTGGTCCCCCTGACACAGGGGGAGTTTTCCTGAAGAGAGCCCGGATCTACATGTTTAACTTGTACTCTCTTAGATATTTTTTCTGTTACAAAGTAAACAAAAAGGCAGCACAACTCCCTGCACATCACCTCCAGCAAGCGAACTTCAGCAGTTAGCTGTGACCAAGAGTTTTTCTTCATGATGAATGTTGCATTTCTTGGAACTACAGAAAGCCACCATCCCTGGGAGCCACGTCTCTGTGTGCCAGGTGAGGGATCGTGTTTGGGAATTTCCTGTGGCCAGACCCAGCTCAAACAGGACTGACCTGCCAGGGGCCTTTGGTCACAGCCACCTTGCTCCACACCCCACTGTGCAGAGCACCTGGAAAGTGTTTGTTCTTCCCACCAGTCATACAATCCCACCCAAACCAACCCCTGGAACAGACCCCTCGGGCTGAGCTGTCCGGCCTCACACACAGCTCCAGGCATGACCTGAATGGAACCATCCAATGCAGCCCAAGGCTCCAGCCCGTGGGGCTGTTGGCAGCACTGGGAACGCCAGGTCCTGCTTGCATGGCAGACTGGCTAGGGTCTCATTCCTCTCTCCATGATTTCTCTTTGCTTTACCACGGTGTCATTTAGGATCTATTTTTATTCAGATGCCTAATGAGACCGACTGAGGTCTGTAAGCCCAATTGGAAACTCTTCAGCATGGCCAGGAGCATTGCAGGCAAAAGCAAACAAGCTATGAGGGTGTATTTTCTTGGCCATTTCCCCTACTGCTGTTAGGACTTACAGGCAGACTGAAGAGTCGCATCTTTTTCCTATTCCAGCTTTTTCCAGGCTGGTTTGCTACATAATCCAAGAAGCCAGTCTCAGAGTTACCACAATTAGGCACATCCTGAACTCCCACCACCCGACAGACACAAAGGCACCATCAGCCAGAACAACAGCCATGCTGCTCATGCTTGGCTGTTGGGTTTGTGAGTGACTAAAAACTGCTGGGCACACTTCTTAATCACAGGATCTCAGGATGGTTGGGGTTGGAAGGGACCTTGGTGGGCAGGGACACCTCCCCCTGTCCCAGGGTGCTCCAAGCCTGGTCCAGCCCGGCCTCGGACACTGCCAGGGATCCTCAGTGGGGGCTGCCTCATCTGTTGCATTTCTGTTCTCTAGACCAACTCTCCCTCTCCTCCTCCTGCACCTTCCTGCCGTCTCCCTGCAGCAGCAGCAGCCTGTTCCTGCTGGCAGCCCCCTCCTGTCTCCAAGAGCCACGCTCACAGCCCGGGCTGAGCACAGCCCCAGCTGCTGTGGGAAGCTCAGAGCACCCAGGGTCAGCTGCGATTAAAGCACTGCCAGTGTTCATGAGCAGGCCAGCTGTAATGGCAAGGACTGTGACTATTTATCCAGTCTGTGCCCGTGTAAACCAGCCTTTCCTCATCTTTTCATTCTCTAAGAAAATCAACCCCTTTTCCAGTATTCCTGGCAATCATTCGTGTTTTAGCTGTCAATAGCATGGCATTGAAAAAATTACTCATCCGTAGTAAAATTACCTGAGATCCTCTGCAACCAGTTGAGACAAGCTAGGAAAACTCCCCAGCCCCCACCCCACAGGAGAGAAGCTGGTGGGTTCAGGATACTGCAAGGTGCCGAGAAAGAGCCCACCGGGGTCTGACCAGATGTAGCAAAGACCAAACCACTCCCATGCTGAGGGCTGTGACAAAAGCCCCATCCCAGACAGGCAGCAGGGACAGCACAGCTGCTCAGGGAAGCTCCAAAAAACATTATGAAGGAGAAAGCTTGAGTTTGGGTTAAACAGGAATAGAGGCAGCTAGAATAAAGATCAGCTTTGCTAAAATTCAGAAGAAAGGCACCACTTTCACCAAGCTTCTCTCCCGCCCCTTATTTGCATTTTCTGATGCCAGCTCCCTGCTACAGCATGGGAACGGTCGGACCAAGTGATGGATCTGCAGGTTTCTATGGTGATCAGCACAGAAATTGCCTGCCCAGCCTTGTGTGAAGGGAAGCATCCATGTCAGAAACTGCAGATTGTGAGGTGAGAGAAAACCTGCTCTGGACTGGGGTGTTGGGGTTGGGCTGCAGAGGCCCAGAGCTCGCTCACCAGCCTGGGGGTGTCTGTGCAGGGCAGTGAGGGCAGGTGACAACTCATAAAAATACTAGCAATCACCACTGAGTAATTACAGAACATCATTTTAAAAACAGTGATACACACAAAGTACACGATATTTCTAAATATGTGAAATATCAATTTCCTCTCGTCCTGTCCCTGTTCCCTGGGGGCAGAGCCTGAGCCCCACCTGGCTGCACCCTCCTTTCAAGGAGATGTGGAGGGTGAGAAGGCTCCCCCCAAGTCTCCTTTTCTCCAGGCTGAGCCCCCTGCCAAAGGCACATCTGCCAAGAAAAGAAAGGGATTCAGTTCCTGTACTTGGTAACTGCTGATTGTGTAACCTGCGTAGAAGGTTCTGAGTTCATGTTCGCTGTCCTCATGAACTACAGCACAAACCCTCGTCTCTATAAAAGTGTTAGTTCCTTACAAGCCTGTGAATCAGAAAGGGAGGGAGAGAGGGTTGGTGAAGAAACAACCTCAAATCCCAACTGCCACACCCTGAAGGCAGAAGCACTGATTCCATCTATTTAGGCTATTCCCAGGAGGGAAGTCTGGATAATAAAAATGAGCCCTGGCAACAGGACAAACCTCGTTAATCGATCCAGACTAAGCCACTGGCTGCCACTTTCCAGCTGAGAAACATCAAGTTCCTTCCTCTTGAAAACCTTCCCCTGCGGCTGTGATGGAAGCCAACGAGTTAATGCCCCTACTCCCTTTGGGAATCAAACCTGGAACTTGGCAATTCAAGTACAACTGGGAGTAGAACTGATATAAGTTTAAAACCAAAATTTTAAAAAAGGGCATGTTTACCTCAGTTTTTACCCAGAGGGGCTCAGAAAAGCCAGTCGGTTTGGTGAAGCATACATGGAGAAACATAAACGCCAACTCCTAAAGACACGAGGGAACCAGCGTGGCTGAGAAGAAGGACAGAATGCACACAGTGATTTTCTGTTCCCAAGTCAATTGCTGCAGCTCCGCAGGCTGAATGCAGCAGCTGCAAGCCTCCCGAAGGCAGCTGCTCCGCGAACCCTCGCAGGCTGCGCCCGGCCCGGCTGTCCCGGCTGGCCCGGAGCGCCCGTGTCACCGCGCTGTCCCCGCGGCAGGAGCGCACCGCCCCGGGCACCGCCGGGCTCTCACGAAGAGCCAGCGGCTCCCGACACGACCCTCGGGGGCTGCTGTGCCACCGGGAGCGCTCGGGGCAGCCGGGTGTCACAGGGCTGCAGCGCCAGGAGCTGCTGCCAGCGCCCGAGCGCAGGAAACCGCCTCTGGGAAACCTGGCGGCTCACAGGGCAACGCGAGCGGCAGCCCTGCTCCCGCAGACAGGCCCAAAAACACACCGAAGAGGCGTGCACTCAACATGGTCAACAAAGAGTAGGAATTAGTAGCCCATAAACAATGAACATATAAAGTATCATCATTGTGTTACAAATAATTCAATAACCATAAACTTTTTAACAGCCAAAGGGAAGTCAGTTGCGTGGTGACTGCTTCTCATCAGAGCAAACCCTTTTAATAGCTTAAACCCTGAACATTAATTGCTTAAAATTAGCGGTTTTGAGTTCCCTCACTGTAGCACAAAGCCTGAGGATCACGGGCCCCAGCCAGGGGAGGGCATTGCGATTCATCCCCTGGGTTTTGTTTCAGAGCAGCAGGGCACTTGTTCTGCACCCTGTGAAACGGGCAGGGACTGGACGGACAGCGATTGGAAATGTGCATTGCTGATAACCCCTGTGCAAACCCTGGGCCAGGCATTCAGCCCCGGCTCCCTGCACGGCTCCTGCCCGGGCAGGCTGAGCCCCGGCGGGGGCACTTCTGCAGCCCCCAGCCCACGCCAGGGTGTGCCACGGGGGAGCCGGGGTGTGCAGCCGCACGGAGCATTCACCCACGCCAGGGTGTGGCACGGGGGAGCCGGGGTGTGCAGCCTCACGGAGCATTCACCCACGCCAGGGTCACAGACACCGCGGGCAGCCCCGAACGGCCCCGCAACCGCCGCGCTTGCTCCTGCTGGGGTAGAGCCGCAGGAAGCAAAGGGTGTGTGTGAGTGTGAGTGTGAGTGTGAGTGAAGCAAAGGGTGTGTGTGAGTGTGAGTGTGAGTGTGAGTGTGTGAGTGTGAGTGTGTGTCTGTTTGTGTGTGTGAGTGTTTGTGTGTCTGTGTCCGTGTCTGTGTGAAGGGGCAGAGCTGAGGAAGCTGAGAACAGAGAAGTGTCCCGAGATCTTCAGCCGCTTCCCCTGGACAGCTGCAGGGAGGGGGCACAAGCACGGAGCAGAGGGCAGGGGAAGGGGCACGGCGGGACCCGCACACGGAGGGACCCGCACATGGAGGGACCCGCACACGGAGAGCCCCGCACACCGAGGGACTCCGCACATGGAGGGACCCGCACACGGAGGGACCCCGCACACGGAGAGCCCCGCACACGGAGAGACCCTGCACACGGAGGGACCGGCACACGGAGGGACCCCGCACACGGAGGGACCCCGCACACGGAGAGACCCGCACACGGAGGGACCCCGCACACGGAGAGCCCCGCACACGGAGGGACCGGCACACGGAGGGACCCCGCACACGGAGGGACCCCGCACACGGAGAGACCCGCACACGGAGGGACCCCGCACACGGAGGGACCGGCACACGGAGGGACCCCGCACACGGAGAGCCCCGCACACGGAGAGCCCCGCACACGGAGAGACCCTGCACACGGAGAGACCCTGCACACGGAGAGACCCTGCACACGGAGGGACCGGCACACGGAGGGACCCGCACATGGAGGGACCCGCACACGGCACAGGCGGGGCCGGGAGCAGCTGGGGCCGCGCCGCTCGGTGTCCGCAGCCTCCCAGCTCGGTGCCCGCAGCCTCCCAGCTCGGTGCCCGCAGCCTCCCCGCTCTGCTGGAAGGGCCGAGCTGACGGACGCCTGGCGAAGCTCCCGTGCAGAAGAGCAGCGGCTGCTGCGAGCAGAGCCCCGGGCTGATGCTCGGCCGGCGCTGGCGGCCAGGCTGCCGGCTCTGCAGCAGGGGACGCCCCTGTGTGCGCTGGCAGAGCTGCCTGCTCTGCAGGGTCAGTTCTGCCCCCCCAGAGCCCCAGCCCAGCGGGCAGAGCTCACCCCAGCCTGGTGGAAACCCTTCCCCAGGGAAACATTGACTGCCCGTTGCTGCAAACCAGGAGACTGGTGTAGTGTCTTCCAGAGAGAGTTTGCATGAATCAAAATCTGATTATGCTACATTTTGAATGCTAGATTTTCCACAAGATGGTGAAGCAGTGATCTATAATCTGTTTTGCATTGAATTAATTGAAATAAATTACCATAATCCTCCCTGAGTCCTGCAATCACTGTTTTTCAGATTGAACCTTTCCTGAGGGTTTAAAAAAAATGTTGCTTTTTCCATAAGGGTAGCTATTAGACTTAAAAATAATACCTGCCCTTGGAAGAAAGCTCAGCCCCAGCTGAGTACCTCATTACCTGCTGGCTCAGCCCTTCGTTAATTTGATAAGTGCCGTGATGTAGCACCACAAAAGCCCGTTTTGAAGTCAGTGTGTTTCATCTTGCAAAGAGATTGATTTGAAATTGACCCCGTTTCAAGTGACTAAAAATTGTAAGAGTTTCTAATTAATTCAATTTCGAGACTACTCACATCATGCGTTTTCCATCCAACCTCTGGATCCCAGAGAGAACCTCCAGTTCTATTCAGAGGGGAGGCTGGGGCCACCCAAAGGAGCTCACCCTTCCTTCTGCCAGCTTTCTACAGTCCAGTGCTCACAGCAAGGCAGCGCAGCAGGCTGGCTTCCTGAAGCGCAGGGCTGTGGGGTTTTAGATTTTGGAAGATGTGTGTTTTCATCCGTGTGACCGCACACCCCTGCAGTGACCCACAGACCCCGAGGCTCACAAAGCTCCTGAGCGCAGAGGAGGCAGCAGGGCAGCAGGGAAAGGCAAACTCAGGGCACCTTTGTTCTCCCTCCAGTTCTGACATAGTTCAGGGGCTTATGTAGCTGTTGGCAGCTGCTGAAAAATCAAAAAAAACCCAAGTGATGGCTCTGTGTGACTTGTGCTCTTTGATTCAGCCCCGAGCAGCTGCAGGGGGAGTGCTGGGATGCAGCCTCCATCCCTGCTCCGAGCTGCCGGGGATGTTCCTGGGGCTGCTCCTCCCTGCGGGCCCCTCTGGGCTCTGCCCTCTCGGGGCACACAGCTCCAAACCCTTCTCCTCCTGGCTGGCCACCACCACTGTTCCACAGCATCCCGGCCCTTTGAAACGACCATATAAAAAATTGTACTACACCTGTTGGCATTTCAAGATAGAGTCACAATTTACATAAACCCGGTGTCACCCCAGGGTAAAATCACCCACAGAAAGGGGAAAAAATAAATTAAAGTTTACACTATAGACAGCTGAGAATTCAGCTAAAGGCACAGGGGAAGGAAGGCTTTCTTTTATAATGAAATTACAACTTTAAAAAAGAATCACTCTACTAGGTGCATGTGAAATATTTAAATTCAGGCTGTGGCTAAATTTGCTTAAATAAGGCTCTGATTTCAGTGGGGTTACAAAAGAATGGAGAATTAGGGACACACATCCACAGAACCCGAGAGTATGTCAAGCTCAGGTTCAAACAGTGTTAAGTCAGTGCACAAACAGACCTTCAGTCATGAATTTATATGAACAATTCTATTGTTGGCACTGGGGACACCAAACACATTTGCTTAGGTGTGTTTACATCCCGCAGTAACACCGTTTATGCCTCCACATGAGTATGCACAAACACGTTTTCCACATGAACTCCAGCTCCTCATCAGTTAATTGCTGTCAGCTCCCGGGTGCCTGGCCACCCCTGGAACAGCTGCACCAGGCGCACACGGGGCAAGCCCAGCCTCCCAAAGCCTGGGAGCAGCCCAGCAACACCTGTCCCTGGGCTCTCGGCAGCTCCTCAGACAGGTTTGGCCCGCTGTCCCCAAGGGCACAGAGGTGACACAAGCCTGGTTTCCCTCGCAGACAGAGCTGCCCACAAACCAGTCGGGTCAGACAGGTCAAGGCCTCACCTTCCATCACCATGGGGACCTTCTGGTTTAGCAATGCTGAACTAATCTGCGCCAGGTCAAAAGTGCTTGAAGAGAGTCCAGAAAACTCTTTTTAGGTGCTTGTAAATGGCTAAATAAGCACACACCTCAATTCCTGTGTTACTGGTCTGGTGCTCAGCGAGTGCAGGAACACAGTTCTGTATTTTCTATGCTAGAAGTAGAAAAATGTGGATGTTTCCCAAATTGTGGATACCAGATACAAGTTTGTACATATGCATAAATATTTATGCTCAGCAATCTGTAACTGTCACTGCAGAGGCTGGAGTACAGCAATACTGTAAGGGAATAAATGCCTCGGTATCTGTGAACTCTAATTCACTCCAGGCTGACCCAGTTCTTTTGGAAATAATCTTTTCCAAGTGGTTTCTTTGCTGAGAGTCCAGGCCTTAGAAATACCTTAAACATACAGTGTTCTCCTTAAACTTTATTGCAAAAATATGTGGAGACATGGCATGTATTTCTGGAATCTGTGCAGCTTGTGCTACACAGCAACTCAGATGTGAATCTCCTCCCTATTTTTTCCTTTAATTAAAGGAGAAACCAAAAGATCCAACAACCAAAGGGAAAGCAAAACCCACACTAAAACAAACATAGCATTTGAAACAAGAAACCCAGCAGAAAATAGACAGCCAATCTGGGATGCAGCAGTGTGTCCCAAAAAGAAGGGAAATCAAGACTGCAAACATTAGAAACTCAATGACTCAAGCACTTTGTTAGCACGCTTCCATCTTAACTTTGGGAATCATCAGTAAACTCAGCAGCAAACCCCCCATACGAAATGGGGGTACGTGACACTGCTGTAGCTCATTCAGGGGATAAAACTATCACTAATCTCATCCTTCAGCACACACAGCTCATTGCAACAATCATCACTGCAAAGTTCCCCACAGCTTAAAAGAGATTTTGGTGATTAGTGGTGTAGGGAAGCTCAGCCTAAACATCAAACTCATCCCTGGTGGAGAACACGCGCTGTACAAATGGTTTTTGCACTTTTGAATCTGCTTAGCAAAGCAAGGAGGGGGAAACCCCAGTAAATCCATAATACACACGCAAAAGGGTGTTTTATATCCAAAACAGAAGAATGGAGCCCACCTCCCCAGCTCCCAGCAAGACAGCCTGCTCCCTGCCCTGCCACACAGCCACGGCTGGCACGAGGGGAACCTGGCACCGTGTGTCCTGCTTCCAGCCCCACCCCACAGCCCACCCCAGCCCTCCGAGGCAGACCCCCACCCTGCCCAGCCCGGATTTCATCAGTCACAGAATCACAGAATTTCCAGGTTGGAAGAGACCTTTAAGAGACCTCAACCAGATCATGGCACCCAGTGCCACATCCAGTCTTTTTTTAAACACATCCAGGGATGGCGACTCCACCACCTCCCTGGGCAGATGATTCCAGTATTTGACCACTCTTTCTGTGAAAAACTTCCTCCTCAATTCCAGCCTGGATCTCCCTTGGTGCACCTCGAGACTGCGTCCTCTTGTTCTGTCTGTTGTTGCCCGGAGAAAGAGACCGACCCCAGCTCAGCACAGCCACCCTTCAGGAGGCTGCAGAGAGTGACAAGGTCACCTCTGAGTCTCCTTTAGTCCAGGCTGAACACCCCCAGCTCCCTCAGCCGTTCTTCACAGGGTTTGTGTTCCAAGCCCCTCTCCAGCCTCGTTGCTGTCTTTTGGACACGCTCAATCCTCTCAACGTCCCCCTAAACTGAGGGGCCAGAGCTGGGCACAGCACTCGAGGTGTGCCCTCACCATTCCTCCTCTGGATGCTCTCCAGTGTCTCAGTGTCCCTCCTGAGCTGAGGGGCCAGGGCTGGGCACAGCACTCGAGGTGTGCCCTCACCATTCCTCCTCTGGATGCTCTCCAGTGTCTCAATGTCCCTCCTGAGCTGAGGGGCCAGGGCTGGGCACAGCACTCGAGGTGTGGCCTCACCATTCCTCCTCTGGATGCTCTCCAGTGTCTCAATGTCCCTCCTGAGCTGAGGGGCCAGAGCTGGGCACAGCACTCGAGGTGTGGCCTCACCAGTGCCGAGCACAGGGGCACAGTGACCTCCCTGCTCCTGCTGGCCACGCCATTCCTGCGCTGCTGCTCCTGCCCCACTCAGCCCAGGAGCCCAGGGCAGCACAGCTGGGAGGGCACCGCCACCCCGCAGGGGAAGTTAAGCACAAGGCACATTCCGTGGTTTTCAGGACACACTTTGTGTTTTTTCACAGGAACGTGCAGTTTTGGTCTCCAAAGTGTACCTATTTTATGCCTCCACAGAACACGTTTTTGGAATATCTGCAGAGATTTCTCGTCCAAGCTACCTCTCTGGACAAGGGTGGGTACAAGACACGTCCCCGGGAGCGCTGAAATTGGGATGACTGTAGGAACACTCTCGAAACAAAGAATTAGATGAACATTCCCACCAATGAGGAACTGGGAAGGGACTATGAATACTGACCTGTACCTTTTGCAATACCTGATTCAGAGGAAAGAACAGCCAACTTGGATTTCAGACTCGTTTTCACCCAGAAGTCCATTCACAACCGTCCTCAAAAGCGACATAAAACATCCCCTTTCACCCCAGTGTAACAAATTAGCGTGATTGTATCAAAAGACAAAAACTGTAGCAATTTTTGGATCATTCTGTCCAGTCTCATTGCCGCAGCATTTTTTGCACAATCATTATTTGTCTGTCAAGCAGAGGAGAAACATCTGGGATCTGTCTGTACCTGGACATCAAATCTTTTAACTAAGCATTTTTATGATGTTCCCTTACAGAACTTTGCAGAAATAAATGGGGTTTAAATCCTTGCAGCTGAAGTTACGTGTCAGGCACCATTTTCCTAGAAATCTCTCTCTGTCAAGGACTACAAAACAAAGCTATGGCTTCCTGATCAGTCTGCTCTTCACCCAAACCTCCGAAAGACCCAAGACTGCCAACACGAAAAACGGAGCCAATACAGAACAGCTGCTTTCAATAGCTCAAGATTTACTTGGATGGCTTGCAATGGTTAACTGACTTTAATTTTACAGGGGTTTAGGTGGGATCTGGGACTCGCTGGAGAGTGCAGACTAAGGATTTGAGTTCTTGCTTTATGCACAATATGCACCTCTGGCATGGGCAGCAGCAGAGCAGCCCCGGGGCTGGCTGGAGCATTGTATCCTTCAGGAATTTCAAACAGCCACAGAGAAAAGCAGTGGCTGCTCTGGAGCTTCCTGCAGGAACGGCTCTGCTCACCATCACTGACCAGGGTTTGCTGGGGGCTCCTCCAGCACCACAAGGACTGTCCCATGAGGAATCTCCCAGAACTGAGGGCCCTGAGGTGAGATCAGCTGTGGAAAGGGAGGAATTCTGATTCCAGCCCCAGTGAAGTCAGATCACACACACACACACACACACACACACTGACTCTTCCTTGGGACACACAGCAGGATTTCTGATGACAGGCTAACAAACTCCACACGAATTAAAACACAAAATCAACAATAAAAAGCCCAAAACCCCAACCCATGCAGCCCCAGCAACACACTTGCACTCCATTTCCCATCACTACAATTTACTTGAATATCTTTTGCCTTTTGCACTGGAAGTTTGCTCTCAAATCCTCATCTGCTGCACACATGGTACCAAAGAGTGTAACACAGAGTTCTGCAGCTCGGGCAGATGCTGGTTCCTGCAGAAAGAGGTTCTCAAACACTCGCAGCAATGTGACAGGAAGGAGAGTCTCTGACACACACATTTTGCACGAGGCTGCAAACACTGCAGGAGCAGGCTGTAAGCTGTGAATTTCAATATTTAAAACCATTTCCCCTTGGAACTGAGCTCACACACGCTGGCTCCTCGAGCAGGTCTCAGACCTCAGAACATGAACAGCTCTGCCCAGGGGCACAGGGAGGGCTGGCTCAGGGAGAGCCTGGGCTGCTGTGCCAGCCTGGCAGGGACAGAGCCTCCACTGGCAGCAGAGCTCCAGCTGCTTCCCTTTCACCTCCTGGGAGCCATCCTCGCTCTCCGTGCACCTGGGCCACTCCTTTCAGCACAAAACTCTGAAAGAACATGCAAGTTTCTGCATTTTGTCACTCCTGGAGGAAACGTGGCCCCGAACAACACCTGCACACAATGAGTACCCAAGTGAGGAAGTCATAAAGAGCCAGCTGCCCTTTATTTAAAATGCCCTTTGCAAACAACTTGCTGTACATTCTTTTGAGAGAAGCAGAGCCGCCGGGATCCCACAGCCACAGAGTTCCAGAGCAGCTCCAGCACCACGAGGTCAATCCTGAGCACCACGCTGAGCAGAAGCACGCTGGCTTTGGGGCTGGGCTGGGCACAGGGTTACAGTCACAGGCACCGGGATGCCACACACGCTGTCTTGCAATAGAACAACTTGGATTTTCAAAAATACAATCATTATGTACAGCAAAATACGTGGTCACAAGACCAGCCTTAAACCAAGGCCTTGTTTACACAACTTCTGCGATGTCAGGAAGTATTTTGGCCGGGAATGCAACTTTTCTTCCAAAACAAGTAAATATTTGCAATTCTCACTGTGAAAAGAGTGATATACCACCTCTGTATTGACACGGGTGTAACATATTCCCACAGGGAAAAGGAATAAAGAGTACCTTTAGATTGATACAACATTTCCCTCAAGTGCCGAAGCTAATATAGCTCGCATCACTCAGTCAAGTTAAAGCAGGATGATTTTTTTCAGACTTTTTATAGACAAGGCCTATGTTTAACAAGCACCAAAACACTTCAGAGTATTTGGAAGATCAGACTGCTGAGCTCTCCACTTTGTACTGCCCTCACCAGCCCCAGAGAACACGGAATGCCTAAATACATTCAAAACCCTGATCAGACAGTGCCACGGCTGCTTGGTGCTTCATTCTTCAGCGAACACACCTTTTTGGCCAAAAGCAGAACGTACCACAGGAAGGCCCAGCACAACACAGAGCTCAGCTGGCTGCCCCCAGCTGCTCTGCCAGGCTGAGCAAAGCTGGGCTTTGTGTGCTACAAACACCCAGTTTTGCTTTATTCCTCTAGCACGGCTCAGGCAGCGGGGAAGGAGGCACTGGGGAAGGTGAGGGATCCGCTGGCTCCTGGGAGGCCACAATAAACACCTGCTTTGATCAGCCAGATCGAGCTGCTGCCAGTGCACTGCTCGAGGCCTGGTGGGTGCTAAAAGCTGTACATTCCCATTGGATTTAAGGCAAAATTGAACCATGGCAGTAACTGAGATGTAAATTTATTTTTTTTTAACGTCAGACGTGCAGTTTGTAAGCTGCAGATGTGGCAGCAGACAAGCTTCCTCAGCTTTCAACGCAGTTCTTGGGTTAAAAGAAACCCTTCTGCCAGTGTTATTCCCCTGTCTCCCCAGCATGGGAGTCCTCCTGCCTCTAGTGAACTTCTAGGACTGCTGGAAGATGAGCAGCAGCGAGGTTTTCAAGTTTCGCTTAAAAACAGAGGGTAAATCGATGTGCTGAGCACAGGCAGAGCCAAGGCAGCACCGGGCTTGCCTCCTGCAGCCCCGTTTGTCCCCGGGGCTGTGTCACTGAGCCTGACAGTGCCCCAGACAGGGCCTGGCTGCAGGGACACGCCCGGGCTCCGCGGCACAGGCACGCTTTCAGCACACACATACAGCTTCTACACATTTTCAGTCGGTGCTTGATGTCACTACAGAAAGTGTCCAGTTGTGACCAAGCACAGCTGGCAATGCTCATTTCTGTCAGCGGGATTTCAGGAGGTGGCATGGCAGTGACACTGCACACTGCTGTCCCAGGGCTGGGGCACAAAGCTCCTGCTTAAAACAGCGGAAATCACCAGACTCACAGAGCAATCGTGGCAGGCACTTTTCACTTGGCCTGATTAAAAACCCCTTTACGCATCCTTGCCCCCATATTTGTTTTTGGGATGTAAGATAATTTCAAGACTTCTTGGGGCAGGGGGGAGAAGGAAAAGGAGAGCTGCAGGTTTTGTGTGCAGACCTTTAGAGAAGGGGCAGAGAGAGGGAGAGGACAGGTGAAGAAGCTCCTTGGATCTTCCAGCTGATGGGAGGCACAGGTCTCCTCCCACCCCAGCCCCTCTGCAAACCAGAAAATAAAAAGGTCCGGTTTGTAATTTCAAAGTGATAATGCAATGAGACTAAAAGTTTGGATTTCATAAATAATTGGCCTTTAGAACTTCACCCCAATAAACCACGCTGCTTCCAGGAGGGAAAAAGGGCCGAATCCTGCTGCAGCCAGCCCACACTACCTTCTGAGCAGCCTCTTCCCACAGCTCGGCAGCACACGGGGCCAGGACCTGAACACAGGCAAAAACCTGCATCAGAAGCGACTAAATATCAGGTAAAACGGCAGTCTCGTGGTTTGCCTTTTTCTCACCACTGTTCTTAGCTAAATCGACCCCTCCACCTTCCCCTGCCACTGAGATACAAATCTGGATTAAGAGCCTGGGTGAAAGTCAGTGTTTCATGTGATACATAACAATGCACAAAGTTGCTTTCTAAAAAACAGCACTTGTATTAAAATTCTTCAAATGGATAGACATCTCTCCAATGCATGTCTGCAATTAAAATGACAGGAGTTAGGATTTTCTTGGTACATCACAACGATAAGATTTCCTTCTTTGCTGGCTGGAGGCACGACAAAATCAAAGGGAAAAAGAACCAAAAAATAAAAAAGCCCCCCCACCCAAAAATCCCAAAAGGCTAAATTCTCGTAAATTTGAAGTCAATGAAGCCCGAACTTGCAAGACATGGAAATAACAGTTAAAAGGCTCAGATGGAAATAAGAAATAAATTCCACTAACAATAGGCCCTTTTGTCCTGGCTTGCTCGGTGTGATTACTGCAAGGAAACTGTTAAGTAGTTTTTGGAGTAGTAGATAATGGGATTCTGTGGAGCTTTCACAGGTTGGCACCGGCTGGAACAGCTGAGTTTTGAAGGCACTCTACAGACACAGGGCTGCTGTCGGCCCTGCATCCCTCATGGGAAGTCTTTGCACTTGAGAG
The DNA here is from genome assembly GCF_015832195.1 of Motacilla alba alba. NCBI lineage: Eukaryota > Metazoa > Chordata > Aves > Passeriformes > Motacillidae > Motacilla > Motacilla alba. The sequence continues at coordinate 24,898,824 of NC_052024.1, forward strand.
AGCTAGTCATCAAAATCAGGTATTGCCAACCCAAATCAAAACCCCTCGGCAGAAAAAGCACCACCGCCCTCCCCACCCCGCCAAAGGAAAAACCAAAACCACAACGAAATCACACACACACGCACACCTAAAAAATTGTGCAGATTTGTAACATTTTCACAGCTGATTAAAAAAAAAAAACCAAAAAACAAACGAAACCAAACAAAACCAGGAGAAAAACCACCACGCTACCACTCTCCTGCAAACTCCCATCCGATACAGCAGGTAAACAAAATAGAGCATTATTCCAGGGGATCGGCGGCGCTGCCCGGCGCCCCGTGCCTGGCAGCACCGCTCGGCTCAGTCCCAGTTCCATGTGCAACTCTCCGGGCGGGACGGCCCCGCACCGCTCCCGCTTGCATAGAGACCGCGGGCAGCGGCCACGGCAACGGCCACTGGCCGGGGCTGCCCCGGGCCGCGGGGCCGCTGTCCCGGGCTGTCCCGAGTTATCCTGGGGATGCGGGCCCGCTGTCCCGGGGCTGTCCCGGTGTGCGGGCTCCGCTGTGCCGGGGCTGTCCCGGTGTGCGGGCTCCGCTGTCCCGGGGCTGTCCCGGGGGTGCGGCCCCGCTGTCCCGGGGGTGCGGGCCCCGCTTTGCCGGGGCTGTCCCGGGGATGCGGGCTCCGCTGTCCTGGGAGTGTCCCGGGACTGTCCCGGGGATGCGGGCCCCGCTGTCCCGGGGCTGTCCCGGGGATGCGGGCTCCGCTGTCCTGGGAGTGTCCCGGGACTGTCCCGGGGATGCGGGCCCCGCTGTCCCGGGGCTGTCCCCGGGCGGGTTCCCCGCGTGGCTCCGCTCCCCGGGCGGCGGGACCGGCTGCTCCCGCGCCCGCCGCCGCCACTTGACAGGAAATACACCGTGACCAAGACTGGACGAAACGCACACGCCGAGAAAAGCCACACTTCCAAGACGATGGACTCGTTTCCCGATGTCGCTCCCCGAGCGTGCCGCGGGGCGCGGGGCCGCCGCCGCCCTCAGAGGATGGCGCAGGAGGCGCAGCACGGCTCGTCCCCGTTGGGCTGCGCCGCGTAGTTCATCTGCCTGACGATCTCGGCGAACAGCTCGTCCACGGAGGCTTTGTTTTTGGCCGAGGTCTCCATGAAGGGGCAGCTCCACTCCTCGGCCAGCGCCTTGCCCTCCCCGAAGGAGACCTCGCGCTCGCCTTCCAGGTCCACCTTGTTGCCCACCAGGATCATGGGCACCCGCTCGTACCTCTTGACGCGGATGATCTGGTCCCGCATGGGCTTGATGTCCTGGAAGCTCTGCTGGTTCACCAGGCTGTAGACCAGGATGAAGCCCTGCCCGTTCTTGATGTAGAGGTCCCGCATGGAGGCGAACTGCTCGGTGCCCGCCGTGTCCAGGATCTCCAGCACGGACGGCGACGAGTCCACCTCGATCTCCTTGCGGTAGAAGTCCTCGATGGTGGGGTCATACTTCTCGATGAAGGAGCCGGTCACGAACTGCACGGTAAGGGCGGACTTGCCCACGCCGCCCGAGCCCAGCACCACCACCTTGTACTCCCGCATGGCTCCCGCCTCCCTCCGCCGCCTCCCGCTCGGGGCTGCCGCGGCGGGCGGGGACGGGGCGGAGGGAGGGAGGGGACGAGGGGCGGCCCCGCGCCGGGGCGGGGAAGCGGCGGCCGCGCCTTGCGGAGCGGCGCCGGGAGAGCCCCGGCACCGGGCAGCGCCCGGGAGGAGGAGGAGGAGGAGGAGGAGGAGGAAGGGGCTGAGGAAGAGAAGGAGGGAGGGAGGCAGAGAGGGCGGCAGCGCTGCCGGTACCGGTACCGGCCCCGGCGCGGCGGGGCGGGACAGCGCTGCCGCGGCCCATGGCGGCCCGCCCCCGCCCATTGGCTGCGGGCTGCGGCCCGCCCCCGCCCATTGGCTGCGGCGCGCGGTCCGCCCCCGCCCATTGGCTGCGGCGCGCGGTCCGCCCCCGCCCATTGGCTGCGGCGCGCGGTCCGCCCCCGCCCATTGGCTGCTGCGTGCGGCCCGCCCCCGCCCATTGGCTGCGGCGCGGCGCCGCCCGCCCCTATTGGCTGCCGGCGGCGAGCGGCGGCCGCGCCCCGCCCCGCGTGTGGGACCCCCCCGCCTTCCACGGGGACGCGCGGCGATGGCGGGCACGGCGCGTCCCCTCCCGCCCGGGGCCCTCTGCTCCGGGACCGGGACCGGGACTGGGACCGGGAACGGGACTGGGACTGGGAACGGGAACGGGATCGGGATCGCCGCGCGTCCCCTCCCGCCCGGGGCCCTCTGCATCAGGACCGGGACCGGGACCGGGACCGGGACCTGGACCGGGACTGGGACTGGGAACGGGATCGGGATCGAGATCGGGATCGGGACCGGGACCGGGAACGGGATCGGGATCGCCGCGCGTCCCCTCCCGCCCGAGGCCCTCTGCATCAGGACCGGGACTGGGACCTGGACCGGGACTGGGACTGGGAACGGGATCGGGATCGGGATCGGGATCGAGATCGGGATCGGGACCGGGACGGGAACGCGATCGGGATCGCCGCGCGTCCCCTCCCGCCCGGAGCCCTCTGCACAACGATCGGGATCGGGAACCGGAGCGGGATCGGGAACGGGATCGGGATCGGGATCGGGATCAGCGCGCGTCGGCTCCCGCCCGGGGTGCCGGAAATGGGGGCCGGGCGGCGGGGCCGGCTGCCCGGGTGTCCCCACCCCGCTGTCCCGCCCCGGTGCCCCGCCCGCTCTCGGCGCTGCCCGCCGCTGTCTCGCTCCTCCCGCCCTATCGCCGCGGGCAGCCGGTGCCGGGCCGGGATGCGGGGAGCCGGGGCGCGGTGCCCCGCGGCTCCCGCCCGCCCCGCTGGCTCCGGAGGCTCGGCGTGCCCGCTGCCCCGCTCCGCGGCCGGGCTCGGGGCCAGCCCGCCGGGCCAGCCCCGTGTCCCGGTTTCCCCCGCTCGCGTCGGGAGCGGCCGCTGGCTCGGGCGGGAGATCGGCGTTGCCGGAGGTGGATGCTGCTTGCGCTGGGTGGCCCCGGAGCGGCAGCGGGGCCTGGCGGGGCTGAGTCACCGGGGCCGGCTGCGTGCTCCTCGTGGAAGTCGTCCCTTGTCTTTCTGTTAGACATTCCTTTCAGGAAAGTATCGGTAGTTGTTTGGGCGCCCTCCGGTCCTCGCTGTTGCATCTTCCTCAGTTCCTCGCCGTTCTCGGCATTTATTCACATAATGGTGACATTTAGATCCTTGCTACCGCACCTCGTTTCCAAGCCTAATCTAAACACAGCGGTCGGGTAGGCAAAGTCCAAAGGATTTGACTTAAGTTTTGTGAATAATGTTCTCTTATTCCTGAACAATTTTCACAGAGGCTAAATTCTACTGGAACGATTTTTGCAGCACTCAAGTGCTGTGGGGATTCACTTGTGGCCACCGATCCTCTGGTGAGTGCTGCCCCCCTGGTGGTCCCCGGGAGCTCAAAGTGAACCCCTGCGCTGCTGGTGTGCAAGTCTTTGCAAATGAAACCTCTCCTGAGGAGCAGAATCCTGTTCCAGCGGGCCTGCTGTGGAATGGGCAGGGGTTGGAGCAGGGGTTGGAGCAGCTTTGGTCAGTCTGCGAGTGTGCAAAGCCCTGCCGGGTGCTGTGTGTGTGTGTGCAGCCGTGGCAGCTGAGTGTCCCCAGCCGGGGGGCTGCTCTGCCAGGCCCCTCCTGATTTCCACCGGGCGCACATTCTTCTCAGGCACCCTCAAAGCCCGAGGGCTGCAGCTGCTGCTGAGCTGCTGTGGGTCAGCCTGGGCTGCAGCAGGTATTTTATCTCCCGTCGCAGCCCCGGGGCTGGGCTGTGGTCCCCTGTCTGTCCCGGACTCTGCCCAGGTAGCCCTTGCCCTGTGACAGACTCTGGCCGTGGTTTCCCAAGCAGCGCTGCAGCGCCTGGGAGCGCTGAGGAACACCTCGGAGCGCTTCCTCAGGGTCTGGGAGCTGTCTCTCCATGGCTGCTCAGCCCATCCTTTGGAAAATGAACAGCCGAGCTCCCTTGGAAGCTTCTAAGCCATT